>NW_025745523.1:0-5000 GCF_021184085.1 Oncorhynchus gorbuscha | reverse complement strand
GTCTGGATCTCACACTGTGTCTATGTGGGACAGACGGCCCTTAGTGACAGAACCCAGTTATGTTGCAAACCAAACACAAACACTTAGAGACAGAAACACACAAACTGCTGTTGTGGAAATATCAGATCTGTTCTAGTGTTTTGTCTGGTCTAGACAACTGGTTACCATCGGTGATGAGTGTTGTTTCACTTCAGAACCATGATGTCACAATGAACTCAGGAAGCACCACAGACAAAATGCATACTACCGTGTTCTGAGCACTGGAGGTTCACAGTATGACTCCTATTCAAAGTATGCGAAACAGAGCACGACGGGCTCTTTTCGAATAACGTACTTCCTGTTTTGTACATATTTTGAAGCATGCATCGACGCGAGCTTCAATGGAAAGTATGCAAATGTGGCCGTTATGAAATGGCTAGCTAGGTAGCGGTGGTGCGCGCTAATAGTGTTTCAGTCGGTGACGTCACTCGCTCTGAGACCTAGAAGTAGTTGTTCCCTGCGGCTTTTGTGGCGCGATGGGTAACGATGCTTCCTGAGTGACTGTGGTTGATGTGTGCAGAGGGTCCCTGGTTCGAGGTGAGGAGAGGGACGGAAGCTATGCTGTTACAAAGAAATATGATGCAACCATGTAAAAAAAAAAAAATTAAAAGAGCGACAAAATGTATTGAAAATGGTGGACATTATTTGAGCTGAAGCGAGATAAAATAAACTTCGACGACGGAATGAAATGTCGCCTTTTCACATCTCATTTGTTGCTACAATATTTTAGTAATTTTTTAGTAATATTTTAGTAAATACATGCTGTGTTAATTTTGGCATGTTTTACCTGCCTGTATATACAGTGGGGCAAAAAAGTATGATGAAAATTACAGGCCTCATCTTTTTAAGTGGGAGAACTTGCACAATTGGTGGCTGACTAAATACTTTTTTGCCCCACTGTAGCAAGCCCATAATAAGCCAATAGGGCTATCTGGCTAGCTGCTAGTACTGTTAGCTAGCCAGATAAATGTCAATTATTCATTGCTATCTTGCTTAATATTCGTTTTAGGTCATTTTTGCCTGTTTAACTAGCTGGCTAGCTAGATTATTACGATTCACACATCTAGTTGATAGTTATGAAGTAAAACGCTTGCTTTGTATATATCTTGATTGGTCTTTATTGTTGTCATTGTCCTGGCTGGAAGTAGTTTCAGTTAATGGGGAGGTGCAGCGTGAGGTAATACAGTAGGGGGAGTGCTGCTCAGCGTGAGGTAATACAGTAGGGGGAGTGCTGCTCGGCGTGAGGTAATACAGTAGGGGGAGTGCTGCTCAGCGTGAGGTAATACAGTAGGGGGAGTGCTGAGGTAATACAGTAGGGGGAGTGCTGCTCAGCGTGAGGTAATACAGTAGGGGGAGTGCTGCTCGGCGCGAGGTAATGCGGTTTCTACTGATTGATTGACTTAATACTAATCTCCATCCCTCTCTCTTCTCTTCCTCACAGTTTCTGCGGCATCAGAGGGATTTCCTACCAGTCTGGATTCGTCTGACCATGGCCCTCTACGGCTTCCTGTTTAACAGAGAGGCCCCTGTTGTACCCCGCCTGAGAGGACAGGAAAGATGAGGGGTACCTTCCACCCACTTCGGGTGTCTCCTCTCGCCTCCCCCCGTCCCTGAAAATGAGGGACCAGACTCTGTATGATGGAACACGGGTTTGGATTCGTTTTGGGTTTTTTTTTCAATCAAAGACGACGAAGAAGAGAACGATAGTCACTGCTGGACAGAGATTAGAATCACGTTCCTTTTCTCTATCTCTCTCTTCTCCTCTTTCTTCATGATGATGATGATGAAGAAGAAGCCATGCTGTTTGAAGATATAAATATTTTCTAAAATATATATATATATATAACTATTTAGTACAGTAGATAGCATCTTTTTGGTTTAAAAACACACCAAAAGGAAATGGACGGGATGAAATTTAAAGAGAAATCCCTTAAAGAAAACACCGTTGTGGACATGGAAGGTCGTGAAGTTCTACTCACCAACCCACCACGATCTTACCAAAAGGCACATTTTTCCAATGTATTTTTTTGAAGAATACAAACTCCCTGTAACTAAATATTTTTCACTGTTCCACACTGATATATATATATGACAAATGGTTTGTCGTAAAGATTCTGTGGTGGTTTCGCCGAGACAAGCAGGGGTCTTAAGACATGTCTTGTTGAGCTCCGGTGTAGATTGAGAGAGAGATAGTGTCTTTATCCTGTGTCTTTTGGTAATACCAGCCAACAGCAGTTGGGTTTTGACATTCAGTCTGAATGAGATGAATGCCAGGTCCATTTTTTTTTTGATTGACAGTATGAATGTATGTGTACTTTAAAGATTCTAAGACTTAGGTCTGCAATGTATTCATTCAATCAAGCAACCTGACTGAGTTTTAAGTTTTTAGTGTGAGTAGGGCATTTTGTCGTCCGTGAAACCAAAAAAAAAAATCCCCCCACCCCCCCCCCCCAAAAAAAAACGCGTAAAATTTGTTTTGTCGGAGTTGAGGACTTTACTCCTGTGGAAAAGCTTCTTTTCTTTTTTTGTTGTTGTTGATGAACCTATCGTTATGAAGATGTATTTATCTGGCTGGATTGACAATCACAACCAACAGACCTGGTTGATTTGACACAGTTCTATCTGTTGTAGCGTTACGAGTCTGCTGTGAAAAGGGCAAATAAAAGTTGTTGTACAATCAAGGATTTGGAGCAATACTGTATTGACGAATCAGTGGAAGGCACTAAAACCTTAGGGATCTATTGCAGTTACAATCGAATTGTCATTCATGGAAGAACAGCTCTTTTTTTTTTTTTTTTAAACAAGGCAATCAATCAATCGATCGTTCAATGAAGTTCATTTTCACACTTGACAACGTCACTCAGTTCAATGAAATAGATTTCACCTTTTACTCTCTCTCTCTCTTAACACAATCTTAGCGTGAATCACTTTGGCATCAACTCCCAAACACAGATACAATTGCCATGTATACAAACATGAGTAAATCCACAATATATATATTTTTTTGTGTGTTTTTTTTTTTTTTTTACTGAGGGCTCAGCAGTAACAGTTCTAGTATTTTACCTACGCTGTCCGTATGCACCTATGGCCTAGAATCTGTGTTTGTAATGGTGACCGCATTTTAGATCATGCTGCTTTTTTTAAAAATAAACCCAACCACCACTGCTTTTTAAACTTTAGTTTTATTTCAGAGTTCTTACTACAAGTTCTTATTTGAGTACGTTTTAAAAGTGGTTTTAAAGATGATGATGATATTAACAGAAGACAGGATTTTTTTTTAAACTAATGTCAAAAAAACAAAAAAAACAAAAATTTAATTTGAATATATTTGATGAAGACACTGATGGGGTTTCCTTTTTTAGTTTTAGTTTTTTTTTTTATATATTCTTCAGGGAGTAGTTGTTCAGTCACATGCCCGCCATACTGAGTGTTTTTATTCTACTTTAACAAGATGAAAATATGCAAATTCCCATTAAGAACAACAAGCTTTGCATGTGTTGCTCTACCCAAAATAGAACCACATGACAACATCTGATCGACAGGCTTGTTTCCCAAATGGCACCCTATTCCCTAATATAGTGCACTGCTTTTGACCAGCTTTGATCAGAAGTTGTGCACTATATTAGGGGAATAGGATGCCATTTGGGTTTCATCCATGTTCTTTGATGGTTATCAGTGACATCATTGACCACAGACACTGTTCTGTTTTGACAGAACGTTGCCTGCAAACCACTGAATGCTGAGCCAGTTGAAGTATCTCTCTCGTTTTCTCTCGTTCTCTCTCCTCTCTCTCTCTCTCTCTCTCTCTCTCTCGTTCAACTCCTCACTCAATCACCAGCTACTCCCTGGACTTTCTAGAATTTATTTATTTTTTAAAACTTTTTAATTTGATTTTTAGAAGTAATTTATTCTAATTTATTTTTTTCACTCAGTGCTACTGTATAGCTATCGGGATGTACACAGTTTCTTCTCCTAGTTGATGGAACAGTCAGTCAGTAACACTACTGTGTGTTAGTGTCCTAAATGGGACCCTATTCCCTATGTAGTGTGCTACTTTTGACCAGAAAATAGTGTACCATTGGGGACTCACCCTGTGTGTTAGCTGGGCCCGTGGGTTGGGAGGACAGACGGACTAATGTGTCTTATACTAAGCTGTGTTAATGGGTCTTTTGGGAATCACACCAACCAAACCAGCAGACAATCAAATGTACTAAATGTGCCTTGTGAGTATGAGAACAGCCACATCAACCATTATCCATCAGAACCATCTGGTCATGGTTATCTACACAGTTCTCCTAGTTCAGTCTGGTCATGGTTATCTACAGAATGGGGGTCACAGTTCTCCTAGTTCAGTCTGGTCATGGTTATCTACAGAATGGGGGTCACAGCTCTCCTTGTTCAGTCTGGTCATGGTTATCTATAGAATGGGTGTCACAGCTCTCCTAGTTCAGTCTGGTCATGGTTATCTATAGAATGGGGGTCACAGTTCTCCTTGTTCAGTCTGGTCATGGTTATCTACAGAATGGGGGTCACAGCTCTCCTTGTTCAGTCTGGTCATGGTTATCTATAGAATGGGGGTCACAGTTCTCCTTGTTCAGTCTGGTCATGGTTATCTACAGAATGGGGGTCACAGCTCTCCTTGTTCAGTCTGGTCATGGTTATCTATAGAATGGGGGTCACAGCTCTCCTTGTTCAGTCTGGTCATGGTTATCTACAGAATGGGGGTCACAGCTCTCCTTGTTCAGTCTGGTCATGGTTATCTATAGAATGGGGGTCACAGCTCTCCTTGTTCAGTCTGGTCATGGTTATCTATGGGGGTCAGCTCTCCTTGTTCAGTCTGGTCATGAATGGGGGTCACAGCTCTCCTTGTTCAGTCTGGTCATGGTTATCTACAGAATGGGGGTCACAGCTCTCCTTGTTCAGTCTGGTCATGGTTATCTATAGAATGGGGGTCACAGTTC
>NW_025745522.1:7500-18771 GCF_021184085.1 Oncorhynchus gorbuscha | reverse complement strand
TTCTATTCGTTTCCTCTGCTGGTCTTATTAGGTTCTTTCCCTCTTCTATCCCTCTCTCTCCCCTCCCTCTCTCACTCTCTCGCTCTCTCTTCTCTCTATCGCTCCGTTCCTGCTCCCAGCTGTTCCTATTCCCCTAATCATCATTTAGTCTTCCCACACCTGTTCCCGATCCTTTCCCCTGATTAGAGTCCCTATTTCTTCCTTTGTGTTCCGTTCCTGTCCTGTCGGTTCCTTGTTTAGAATTCACCGTGCTGTGATTGTGTATCGCCCTGTCCTGTCGTGTTTTTGCCTTCATCAGATGCTGCGTGTGAGCAGGTGTCTCTGTCAGCTACGGCCTGCGCCTACCCGAAGCGACCTGCAGTCTGTGGCCGCTTCTCCTGTTATTCCCCTACAGACTAGAGGATTTCTGTTATTCCCTGTTTGGACATTTCCTGTTAAGGATTCAGGATTTGTCGTTTTCTGTTTGGACTTGAATAAACTCTGTTTCTGTTAAGTCGCTTTTGGGTCCTCTTTCACCTGCATGACAGAAGGAACCGACCAAGGAATGGACCCAGCGACTTCAGACGCTCGTTACACTGCCGTCGAGATCCAAGGAGCCATGCTCGGCAGACACGAGCAGGAATTGTCTGCTGCTCGCCATGCCGTGGAGAACCTGGCCGCTCAGGTTTCCGACCTCTCTGGACAGTTCCAGAGTCTACGTCTCGTGCCACCTGTTACTTCCTGGCCTGCCGAGCCTCCAGAACCTAGGGTTAATAACCCACCTTGCTACTCCGGGCAGCCCACTGAGTGCCGCTCCTTTCACGCAGTGTGAGATTGTGTTCTCTCTCCAACCCAACACATACTCTAGAGAGAGAGCTCGGGTTGCTTACGTCATTTCACTCCTTACTGGCCGGGCTCGAGAATGGGGCACAGCTATCTGGGAGGCAAGGGCTGATTGCTCTAACAAGTTCCAGAACTTTAAAGAGGAGATGATTCGGGTTTTTGACCGTTCAGTTTTTGGTGGGGAGGCTTCTAGGGCCCTGGCTTCCTTATGCCAAGGTGAACGGTCCATAACGGATTATTCTATTGAGTTTCGCACTCTTGCTGCCTCTAGTGAGTGGAACGAGCCGGCGCTGCTCGCTCGTTTTCTGGAGGGACTCCACGCAGTGGTTAAGGATGAGATTCTCTCCCGGGAGGTTCCTTCAGATGTGGACTTTGATTGCTCTCGCCATCCGCATAGAACGACGGGTAGATCTTCGTCACCGGGCTCGTGGAAGAGAGCTCGCATCAACGGTGTTTCCCTGCTCCGCATCGCAACCATCTCCTCCTCTGGCTTTGAGACTGAGCCCATGCAGCTGGGAGGGATTCGCATCTCGACTAAGGAGAGGGAACGGAGGATCACCAACCGCCTGTGCCTCTATTATGGAGTTGCTGGACATTTTGTTAATTCATGTCCAGTAAAGCCAGAGCTCATCTGTAAGCGGAGGGCTACAGGTGAGCGCAACTACTCAAGTCTCTCCATCAAAATCCTGTACTACTTTGTCGGTCCATCTACGCTGGACCGGTTCGGGTGCTACATGTAGTGCCTTGATAGACTCTGGGGCTGAGGGTTGTTTCATGGACGAAGCATGGGTTCGGAAACATGACATTCCTTTCAGAGAGTTAGAGAAGCCTACGCCCATGTTCGCCTTAGATGGTAGTCATCTTCCCAGTATCAGATTTGAGACACTACCTTTAACCCTCACAGTATCTGGTAACCACAGTGAGACTATTTCTTTTTTGATTTTCCGTTCACCGTTTACACCTGTTGTTTTGGGTCATCCCTGGCTAGTATGTCATAATCCTTCTATTAATTGGTCTAGTAATTCTATCCTATCCTGGAACGTTTCTTGTCATGTGAAGTGTTTAATGTCTGCCATCCCTCCCGTTTCTTCTGTCCCTACTTCTCAGGAGGAACCTGGCGATTTGACAGGAGTGCCGGAGGAATATCATGATCTGCGCACGGTCTTCAGTCGGTCCCGAGCCAACTCCCTTCCTCCTCACCGGTCGTATGATTGTAGTATTGATCTCCTTCCGGGGACCACTCCTCCTCGAGGTAGACTATACTCTCTGTCGGCTCCCGAACGTAAGGCTCTCGAGGATTATTTGTCTGTGTCTCTTGACGCCGGTACCATAGTGCCTTCTTCCTCTCCGGCCGGGGCGGGGTTCTTTTTGTTAAGAAGAAGGACGGTACTCTGCGCCCCCTGCGTGATTATCGAGGGCTGAATGACATAACGGTTAAGAATCGTTATCCGCTTCCCCTTATGTCATCAGCCTTCGAGATTCTGCAGGGAGCCAGGTGCTTTACTAAGTTGGACCTTCGTAACGCTTACCATCTCGTGCGCATCAGAGAGGGGGACGAGTGGAAAACGGCGTTTAACACCCGTTAGGGCATTTTGAGTACCGGGTTCTGCCGTTCGGTCTCGCCAATGCGCCAGCTGTTTTTCAGGCATTAGTTAATGATGTTCTGAGAGACATGCTGAACATCTTTGTTTTTGTCTATCTTGACGATATCCTGATTTTTTCTCCGTCACTCGAGATTCATGTTCAGCACGCTCGACGTGTTCTACAGCGCCTTTAGAGAATTGTCTCTACGTAAAGGCTGAGAAGTGCTCTTTCATGTCTCCTCCGTTACTTTTCTCGGTTCCGTTATTTCCGCTGAAGGCATTCAGATGGATTCCGCTAAGGTCCAAGCTGTCAGTGATTGGCCCGTTCCAAGGTCACGTGTCGAGTTGCAGCGCTTTAGGTTTCGCTAATTTCTATCGGCGTTTCATTCGTAATTTCGGTCAAGTTGCTGCCCCTCTCACAGCTCTTACTTCTGTCAAGACGTGTTTTAAGTGGTCCGGTTCCGCCCAGGGAGCTTTTGATCTTCTAAAAGAACGTTTTACGTCCGCTCCTATCCTCGTTACTCCTGACGCCACTAGACAATTCATTGTCGAGGTTGACGCTTCAGAGGTAGGCGTGGGAGCCATTCTATCCCAGCGCTTCCAGTCTGACGATAAGGTTCATCCTTGCGCTTATTTTTCTCATCGCCTGTCGCCATCTGAGCGCAACTATGATGTGGGTAACCGTGAACTGCTCGCCATCCGCTTAGCCCTAGGCGAATGGCGACAGTGGTTGGAGGGGGCGACCCGTCCTTTTGTCGTTTGGACAGACCATAAGAACCTTGAGTACATCCGTTCTGCCAAACGACTTAATGCCCGTCAAGCTCGTTGGGCGTTGTTTTTCGCTCGTTTCGAGTTTGTGATTTCTTACCGTCCGGGTAGCAAGAACACCAAGCCTGATGCCTTATCCCGTCTGTTTAGTTCTTCTGTGGCTTCTACTGATCCCGAGGGGATTCTTCCTTATGGGCGTGTTGTCGGGTTAACAGTCTGGGGAATTGAAAGACAGGTTAAGCAAGCACTCACGCACACTGCGTCCGCGCGCTTGTCCTAGTAACCTCCTTTTCGTTCCTGTTTCCACTGCCTGGCTGTTCTTCAGTGGGCTCACTCTGCCAAGTTAGCTGGTCATCCCGGTGTTCGAGGCACTCTTGCGTCTATTCGCCAGCGCTTTTGGTGGCCGACTCAGGAGCGTGACACGCGCCGTTTCGTGGCTGCTTGTTCGGACTGCGCGCAGACTAAGTCGGGTAACTCTCCTCCTGCCGGTCGTCTCAGACCGCTCCCCATTCCTTCTCGACCATGGTCTCACATCGCCTTAGACTTCATTACCGGTCTGCCTTTGTCTGCGGGGAAGACTGTGATTCTTACGGTTGTCGATAGGTTCTCTAAGGCGGCACATTTCATTCCCCTCGCTAAACTTCCTTCCGCTAAGGAGACGGCACAAATCATTATTGAGAATGTATTCAGAATTCATGGCCTCCCGTTAGACGCCGTTTCAGACAGAGGCCCGCAATTCACGTCACAGTTTTGGAGGGAGTTCTGTCGCTTGATTGGTGCGTCCGTCAGTCTCTCTTCCGGGTTTCATCCCCAGTCTAACGGTCAAGCAGAGAGGGCCAATCAGACGATTGGTCGCATACTACGCAGCCTTTCTTTCAGAAACCCTGCGTCTTGGGCAGAACAGCTCCCCTGGGCAGAATACGCTCACACCCGCTTCCTTCGTCTGCTACCGGGTTATCTCCGTTTCAGAGTAGTCTGGGTTACCAGCCTCCTCTGTTCTCATCCCAGCTTGCCGAGTCCAGCGTTCCTCCGCTCAAGCGTTTGTCCAACGCTGTGAGCGCACCTGGAGGAGGGTGAGGTCTGCACTTTGCCGTTACAGGGCACAGACGGTGAGAGCCGCCAATAAACGCAGGATTAAGAGTCCAAGGTATTGTTGCGGCCAGAGAGTGTGGCTTTCCACTCGCAACCTTCCTCTTACGACAGCTTCTCGTAAGTTGACTCCGCGGTTCATTGGTCCGTTCCGTGTCTCCCAGGTCGTCAATCCTGTCGCTGTGCGACTGCTTCTTCCGCGACATCTTCGTCGCGTCCATCCTGTCTTCCATGTCTCCTGTGTTAAGCCCTTTCTTCGCACCCCGTTCGTCTTCCCTCCCCTCCCGTCCTTGTCGAGAGCGCACCTATTTACAAGGTACATAAGATCATGGACATGCGTTCTCGGGACGGGGTCACCAATACTTAGTGGATTGGGAGGGTTACGGTCCTGAGGAGAGGAGTTGGGTTCCGTCTCGGGACGTGCTGGACCGTTCACTCATCGATGATTTCCTCCGTTGCCGCCAGGATTCCTCCTCGAGTGCGCCAGGAGGCGCTCGGTGAGTGGGGGGGTACTGTCATGTTTGTCATTTATTATCATGTCTTGTCCCTGTGCTCCCCATTCTATTCGTTTCCCTCTGCTGGTCTTATTAGGTTCTTTCCCTCTTTCTATCCCTCTCTCTCCCTCCCTCTCTCACTCTCTCGCTCTCTCTTCTCTCTATCGTTCCGTTCCTGCTCCCAGCTGTTCCTATTCCCCTAATCATCATTTAGTCTTCCCACACCTGTTCCCGATCCTTTCCCCTGATTAGAGTCCCTATTTCTTCCTTTGTGTTCCGTTCCTGTCCTGTCGGTTCCTTGTTTAGAATTCACCGTGCTGTGATTGTGTATCGCCCTGTCCTGTCGTGTTTTTGCCTTCATCAGATGCTGCGTGTGAGCAGGTGTCTCTGTCAGCTACGGCCTGCGCCTACCCGGGCGACCTGCAGTCTGTGGCCGCTTCTCCTGTTATTCCCCTCTACAGACTAGAGGATTTCTGTTATTCCCTGTTTGGACATTTCCTGTTAAGGATTCAGGATTTGTCGTTTTCTGTTTGGACTTGAATAAACTCTGTTTCTGTTAAGTCGCTTTTGGGTCCTCTTTCACCTGCATGACAGTTTCAATGAGAGCCCAAGCACTTCCCCAGTGTTGCCCCAGATCATGTATGAAGACATTGCGCATCTCCAGTCAGAACAGGCCTTGCACAAACGTTTCCCCCCAGCTCATTATCTGGCTGGCACCTGCATTGTGTTGTTTTCCTTACAAGGTTGTTTTCCTTACAAATTGGACTTTGGACATGTGTGCGTTCCTATCAAAGTAAGTGGCTTATTTTCTGTATATCTTGTTGTTTCTGCTGTAGCACACCATATGTATGTATGGATCATAATGTCTTTACTGTTTTATTCACGTTTTCAAGTACTGGTGACAAATCATGCATTTCGATTCTTTCAGATTGTACTTGATGATGTGTGTAAAATACTTTTTTGAATGTAGTACTGATTAGTACTGATTATGATGAGCTGATGCTAAGCTACTTGCCAGCTATGTGTGGCACCGTGTTTGTTGACATCATACAATGCATTCTGGTTGTCACGTAAGCTTCTGTCAGACCAAATATGTTATACCAAGGGATAGTTCACTCAAATGAATTATGGTGCTTTCAAGACAACTGTAAAATCACGATGTCAATGATCTTCAGATCGGAAAGTCGGAGCTCTAGAAAAAGGCCCGAGTTCCCAAGTTGGAGTTTTATGACCGTTCAGATTTGACCATTTTTTTCAGAGTTTCCAGTTGTCTTAGAATACACTGAAGTCGGAGATTTCCCAGTTCCCAGTCATTTTGAATGCGACATTAGATTGTAACTTTGGTACCTCAGGGTTGCCAGCTCAGACCCCCTTTTCCAAGGGTTTAATTTGAATTAGTATAAACTTCCCCCTGGAGCTCGAGGCGCCCGGGCTTCCTTCGTCACGCGCATCAGCGATCCTTTGGACTCACCTGGACTCAATCACCTGTTATTTCCTTCCCTACATCAGTCTGTCCCCCAGCTCGGTTCCCCGCTTCCACATTAACGTTCCTATGTTGTTTTGTTACCCGTGTGCTGATGCTGTGTCTGTTTCGTGCCTTGTCTGTTCCTCATTAAATGTTTGACTCCACGTACCTGCTTCGACTCCAGCGTCAGTCCTTACACATAGTAATATTTCCTGCATCATATCCCCCATAATACTTTCCCCCCATTTCTACCCCCCCCACGAACTTGAAAACCCCCCATAAATTAAATTAACCCCACCACAAACTGCCCTAAAATGGTTTCATCCCTGTTTAGCTTTCACACTACGGTTAGGCTAGGCAGTAGGCTTGTATCTGGTGTGATGATCTGTGAGGTGAAAACATTTTCTTTGCTTTGTGATTTGTCAAATATAGTAAACAGCTTGTCAAGTCATGTGCTCCGGTTCTTGTATACTGTAACAAGTACATCGACGATTTGTAATATGCTGAAAAGTGGCTAAACTAAGTTGATATTTTTCTGGCAATGAGCGCAGCCATCTTTGACTTTGTTTATGGCATTCTGGGATTAGAGAGGATTCGCCAAGTCAAACATAAAAACCATGGTTACCATCATAAAGAATTTAGCTGCTGTCAGCTTAGTTGACACGCATTTATTTTGTAAACAACATTACATTAGTCTCTTGTGCTCACCAGAGATGTGGTACAGCAGCACAACCTGTCATTTAGACTGGCTTATGGAATGAGTTTGGCTGTGGATGTGTTCCGTGTGATGATTGGATAAAGAAGTTTGCATTCATCTTTACAATAAAAGGTCAAATTGAGGAATAAAGTTGAAGACGTTTATTTTCCATCAGCACCATAAAATATTTAGATGCTGTTCAGACAACAATGCTGTTAAGGTGCGTTTGTTGCGTCATACGTTCTGTTGCTACTGTTCCAATCACATATTTGAGATCGTACGCTGCAGGGAGCACTCATCAACCATCACAAATACGTGATCATACGCGTCAAAGGGTTGAGGACTAGAGGTGTTAGCACTGTTGTGGACATAAAGGGAAAAGTCTCTCTCTTTCGGTGTCATTATTACCCAGCTTTAAAAAAGAAAGGCATATATAGTTGATGTAACTCCATAACCGAGTTCCAAGAATGAAGAGTGTTAGTTGGAGCCTTTTGCACCAAAGTGGGATTTCATTGACTATAACTTCACAACTTCAGTTAAAAACTTCATGGAATGAACAACCCTTCTGCAATTTATTACATGTTGTTAGAGCGCCAGCAGCCCACTATTATCATCCTATTGAAATGAGTTGACTTACCCAGTCCAGGTCAGGGCTCTTGTCCTGTGTGACAGACAGCAGGTAGAGGGCAGACCTGAGCACACAGGGAGGCAGGGCCGAGTCTCCCTGCTCCTGCACCGAGCACAGCAGAGTCACCACACAGGAGAACACCGTGGAGTCAGGGAGCAGCCTGGTACACACACACACACACACACACACACACACACACACACACACACACACACACACACACACACACACACACACACACACACACACACACACACACACACACACACACACACACACACAATGTTTTATGATGCACGTGCTTGCGCACACAACATTTACATTTACATTTAAGTCATTTAGCAGACGCTCTTATCCAGAGCGACTTACAAATTGGTTCAAAGTATATTATTGTGACTTAATTTCAGACAGTAAATGCATGGAAGTTCCCTGGAGGGCTCTCGAGTCCAGGAGAAAACATTGGTCAGTGATGCAACCACATAACGTATACCATACATAGACAATATCTAAATGCACACACATGCCTATTCATAGGAATATTGACTTTTTGAAACGGCCTCCTCAGACATTCATAAGAACTACACTTAAGCATATATCTAAACAATTTTAAGACTTAAACATACTTCAAATAAACGTTTTACTAGTTACAAGTTCAACTTGTTTTTAAGCAGCTTTTGATACAAAGCCCCACCGACTGAAGCAGCGTTGTATGTGACTAAAGTACAATCGAAATCCCTTTTTTGGAACCAAATTTCATTTTCATGAATTACAATGTAAAAATGTTGTTAAGGGCGCTCACATTGTATCACACAATTTTTATTTGTGTCCAGTGAGCATTATCATGCAGTCAGATAAGATGTACAGTAATAAGGTTTTCAAAACAAAGACGTTTAAAGAACAGTACAAACATATAAAATCTCCTTTTGTTACTTTCTTTTTCCAAGCCTTCACTGCGGTCTGTGAGGTCTTTGAGGAGACGGAAGTCCGTTCAGAGTTCAAGTCCTCCTGAGCATCCGGCAGCAGCACAACCTCCCAGGTGCTTTTGGTATGTCAGACATGTACATCATCAGCCCTCACATACGACATCAACTTCTGCACACAGGAGTGCCCCGCTGTGAGTGGCTGGAGCTAACCGAGCTAACCAAGACTAGCTCCACTACTCCTATCACTAGCCGCCAAGCCAGGCTTCTGCTTCCACGGCCTGAACCAGCAACGATTGATGGTGCAGTGATAGGTACAGGTAGTGTATTGTATTGTACACACTGAGTGTACAAAACATTATGAACACTCTTTCCGAACATTGGGTTGCACCCTTTTCAGAATAGCCTCAATTAGTCGGGGCATGGACTCTACAAGGTGTCGAAAGCATTCCACAGGGATGCTGGCCCAGTTGACTCAATGCTTCCCACAGTTGTGTCAAGTTGGCTGGATGTCCTTTGGGTGGTGGACTATCCTGACCAACACGGGAACTGTTGAGTGTAGAAAAAACCCAGCAGCATTGCAGTTCTTGATACATTCAGACCAGGGCGCCTGGCACCTACTACCATACCCCCATTCAAAGGCACTTCAATCTTTTGCCCCTTGAACCTCTGAATGACACATACACAATCCATGCCTCAAGGCTTAAAATCCTTCTGTAGCATGTCTCCTCCTTCATCTACACTGATTAAAGTGAGTTTAACAAGTGGCATAAATAAGGGATCATAGCTTTTACCTGGATGCACCTGGTCAGTCTATGTCATGGAAAGAGCAGGTGTTCCTCATATTTTGTAGACTCAGTGTATATACACACACACACACGCACACACTCACATACATAACCCTCTCATGCTAAGTAAACCACTGGCTGCAGTAAACAGACATCTTTCAACGCAATGCCGTGTTGTTAATAACCTTAATAACAACTGAGCCAGTGTCTACATGTCCCCAAGTACCTGTCTCCATGCTGCAGGGCCAGGTGCAGCAATGTGAGCAGACAGTACTGAGTGGCCCTGGGGCCGGCAGGGTCGCATTGGGGCCCTGGGGACTCACACAGCAGAGAGGGCCACTCACACACGCGACAACACAGAGAGGGCAGGCTGGACCTCAACACAGCCTCTATCTCCTCACAGTCTAGGGAACAGAGAGAGAGAGAGAGAGAGTGAGAGACAGAGAGAGAGAGAGAGAGAGAGAGAGAGACAGAGAGAGAGAGCGAGAGACAGAGAGAGAGCGAGAGACAGAGAGAGAGAGCGAGAGAGAGACAGAGAGAGAGAGAGAGAGACAGAGAGAGAGAGAGAGACAGAGAGCGATAGAGACACTCAGAGAAAAGAGAGACGATAGAGACACTCAGAGAGAGAGAGACAGAGAGCGATAGAGACACTCAGAGAGAGAGACAGAGAGATAGAGACACTCAGAGAGAGACAGAGAGAGATAGAGACACTCAGAAGAGAGAGAGACAGAGCGATAGAGACACTCAGAGAGAGACAGAGAGCGATAGAGACACAGAGAAGAGAGACAGAAGGCTGATAGAGACACTCAGAGAGAGAGAGAGACAGAGAGACACTCAGAGAGAGAGAGACAGAGGGAGAGAGAAAAACACACTGATACCAGTTCTCTGTAGACCTTTTCATTATTGAATTGCATCACAGTCACAAACAGGACATCCACCACGCGTTACCCGGCATAATAAAGTCCAAAGGCTTTAAGTGCTACAAAGTGCTTTACCGTGACATGAAACCTTAATGCTACTGTGTTTTTCGTGGCTAATGTGTTGTGTCAGTACCTTGTGGGAGGATGCTGGCTACAGGGTCTGGTTGGGACAGAAAAGAGACACACTGAGCCTCTGCAGAAAACCACAGCGGAATGCATTCAGAGCTGGGTTTCTACCGTGAGATGAGAAAGAGTGAGTGAGTGTGAAAGAAAGAAAAGAGGGACAACTAAGAAAGGTAGATGTTTTCTTCTATACACTATATCTAATAATGGTATCAAACCTACTCCTGTGTGCAGTAAGTGTTCTGACTTAGCATTTCAATTGAGTTAAAAAAATACCCAAATGCACTTTGGACTGAGTTTCATTACAGCTCATAGGGGAGAGTTACAGTTAGTGAACCTCAAGCACAACCACATAGCCAGCCTGGCCTTTGGGCTTCCTCTTCGTCTGCACACAAGACAGACAAGACTGATCACGGATGAGAGAAGAGCCGTCATGGCCAGACTGAAACCAAGTGACGTGAAAGAAGCTTCTGTGTGTCACCTCTCACTTTCCTGGGCACTTTTACTGGGTCTACTCAATAACAAGTCTGTTATAACAGAGCCATTAGCAATTACCTGTCTGGGGTGTGATAGTGGTCTGTGTGTGTGTGTGTGTGTCTCAGGTTCTCCTGTTACTTGTTTCCTGCACAGGGGACAGCTTTGTGCTCAAGAGCCAGCCTGAAGAAACCAGAGGGTGCTGGAAAGAAGAGAGGAAGAAGAATGGAGGAAGGGGATGAGTCGGAGGTATGGTGGGAGGACAGAACATGGGTCATTATACCTGGGGGCGAGGAAAACAATGATGGAAAGAAAATGATCCCTGCCCCCGGACAACATACCCTCAGTTTGGCAGCGAAGAGGGGCATGAGGGAGGGTAGAAGATAGAACCCGGTACGACAGGATAGAGAAGAAGTGCTGGAGCACCTGGGCTATGGGCGGGCTCTAATGCTTCTACACATGTAGACACATGGTGCATGAACGTGTGTGTGCTGGGGCGG
>NW_025745522.1:0-2500 GCF_021184085.1 Oncorhynchus gorbuscha | reverse complement strand
AAAACACAGTATTCGTAGCCACGGCCAAACTATAAAACCAGTACACGCAAATTCACAATAACACATAGCTCACCACCAAACAGGCTAAAACCTCTCAATAATATGCCAGCCCCACCTGACCTAAGTTAAGATACAAATGACTAATGGACCATGTACCTGGTCATCACACAGGTAATGGTGGTAAAAGAAACAAGGCAGAGAACGCATTGAGGGTGAACGACGGTAGACACACAATAGGTAGCACAAAGGAGATGGAGATTATTTTAATGTGAGCTTGGTGAGAGATGGTGGAGGTACACTGTCTCACTATGGCTGGAGGCCAGGCTCTGTGGCAGGGAAGAAACAGCATCTACCAGCTTCCCCAAGAAGGTGAAGGTGGGCAGGAAACCCCTCACACTGGACTGGTCACACAGCTGGACCTGGGACAGAGAGGAGGCTCGACAATCATTTTCACACACTTTTGTGTATAAATTCATACCAACCAAATCAATCTATTCCTAAAGTACAGTATGACTTCATTCCTGTCCGTCTGTCAATGACAGCTAGTCCACAACCCTTCCATTCCCACCAGTAACAAAGGTGCACCAACTTCTTTATTCCATCGTTTGAATCTAATCAAGTTTCTTCCTAGTGGTGTGAGAGGACTTGTACACACCTCAGCCCGCTGTTATCATCCCCAGTCAACCCTACAGTCAGCCCTACCACCTGATGCTTACACTAGAGTTTCTACTGTTTCCCAAGGTGACACAACAACACAGACTACAGAGCCAACATTTCAACTGTTTACCAAACAAGCTGGCTTTACCCAACTGATGCTGGATTGTGTGTGTGTGTGTGTGTGTGTGTGTGTGTGTGTGTGTGTGTGTGTGTGTGTGTGTGTGTGTGTGTGTGTGTGTGTGTGTGTGTGTGTGTGTGTGTGTGTGTGTGTGTGTGTGTGTGTGTGTGTGTGTGCGTGCGTGCGTGCGTGCGTGCGTGTGTGCGTGTGTGTGCGTGTGTGTGTGCGTGTGTGTGTGTCATCTGCTGGTGTAAAGTGTTGGACTGAGAGAAACATGTTAATATTAACAGACAAAGCCTAGTCATGCTATAGAATGCGGTGACATGAGGGAGATGTTGAGACAATAGTACAAAGATATTATGAATTAGTCAGTAAAGAGTGAGCATTCTCAAGCCGCCAGAAGTCAGAGATTGAACCTTCTCTAAAGAAAGTCATGTAGCTAACGTTAACTAGCTACTGATGTTCGCTGGCAAAACTGTGACAGCAAGGCTCATTTCGGTCTCAACCAATGAAATCACTTCATTATATCTACATCTAACCAGTAAGTGTCTTATGCCCTTGGTATATAGCCAACAGAAGCGCTGCATTCGATGGCCAGCCTGGTTTGAGGCGTGGGAAAAGTCTGCATATGCCACAGAAAAGAGTATCTTTATTTCAAGCCGAATTTGAACCTGCGATCAAAAACAAGTGCACTGCCTGTGGCAGTCTTGAGGCCAGGAATGAAATACGTTTTTGGCCAACACAAGCTCACTGCACTGCTGGTGGCCTGTTATAATGGCAGGCTCAGCCGGACGCAACTCCCTGGACCAGGCGAGTTAGTGATCTGACTCATGTCAAGGTGATGGAAGGTGGGGGGAAGAGGGGGTTGGACCTACAACTAAATCATAATCTCTCGTTTGCTTTGATCTGAGTGCTCTGATCTGCACAGGCCAAGGTTGGTTCTGGGTTCTGCATTTTTTCAGATGTTCATATCCACCATTCATCTTCATACACAAGGGCCGTGGGCTGTTGCTCTGAATCATGTCACAGTGTGTGTCTCAGTCTGTGTGATGCTCAGCTTCCTGTCGAAATGACAAACAAGACTGACGTTGCTTAGTGACACCATAGGTCTGTGACCACCAGCCCAAAAATACTGAGTGATTACAGTTTTTTCCAACTGCTTACACATCAAATCTTTTCTTGTCACACGATTTTTGAAACCTCTCACTCAAAGTGCAAAACTACACACCAAATATCCAAA
This sequence comes from Oncorhynchus gorbuscha, assembly GCF_021184085.1. Classification (NCBI taxonomy): domain Eukaryota; kingdom Metazoa; phylum Chordata; class Actinopteri; order Salmoniformes; family Salmonidae; genus Oncorhynchus; species Oncorhynchus gorbuscha. The sequence continues at coordinate 485 of NW_025745522.1, read as the reverse complement.
TCCATAAGCTATTTCTCAGCCTTTGACTCAGTTGTCAATTGCATAAAACACTTTTTTCAAAACACTGCACACAATTCTCTACCTAAAACACAAAAATCTATCAGGAAGTAACTTGCTTTTTCTTTTCCAAACACAACCAATCAAAATGCTACACTTATTCACTAGGTCACACACACACTCCTCACATGTGCAAACACTAATAGCTTAACTGATCACTAACCAATCACTGCTTTACTGTAGTATTGGCCTATAAACAGGTCAAAGGTCAGATGACCTGTTTTGACCAATGGATGCCAACAATGGACAGAGAGCAAGAGGAGTAGGAGGGAGAGGAAGAGGAAGAAGAGGACGAGGGCAAAGAAGAGAAGGAAGGAGAGCCATCTCTGATGAGATTAGGGCAACACTTGTTGATCATGTGATCAACCATGGTTTGACCATGAGAGATGCTGGACTGAGAGTCCAGCCCAACTTGAGTCGATTTCAAA
>NW_025745521.1:0-18777 GCF_021184085.1 Oncorhynchus gorbuscha | reverse complement strand
TTAGAGTAGAGTTAGGGTAGGTCAGGGGTACGTTAGGACTCAGAGTTATGGTAGGTCAGGGGTACGTTAGAGTAGAGTTAGGGTAGGTCAGGGGTACGTTAGAGTAGAGTTAGGGTAGGTCAGGGGTACATTAGAGTAGAGTTAGGGTAGGTCAGGGGTACGTTAGAGTAGAGTTAGGGTAGGTCAGGGGTACGTTAGAGAAGAGTTGGGGTACGTTAGAGTAGAGTTAGGGTAGGTCAGGGGTACGTAGAGTTAGGGGTAGGTCAGGGGTACGTTAGGAGTAGAGTTAGGTAGGTCAGGGGTACGTTAGAGTAGAGTTAGGGTAGGTCAGGGGAAGTTAGAGTAGAGTTAGGGTAGGTCAGGGGTACGTTAGGAGTAGAGTTAGGGTACGTTAGGGGTACGTTAGAGTAGAGTTAGGGTAGGTCAGGGGTACGTTAGGAGAAGAGTTGGGGTAACGTTTAGAGTAGATTTAGGGTAGGTCAGGGGTATGTTAGAGTAGAGTTGGGGTAGGTCAGGGGTACATTAGAGTAGAGTTAGGGTAGGTCAGGGGTACGTTAGACTAGAGTTATGGTAGGTCAGGGGTACGTTAGAGTAGAGTTAGGGTAGGTCAGGGGTACGTTAGAGTAGAGTTAGGGTAGGTCAGGGGTACATTAGAGTAGAGTTAGGGTAGGTCAGGGGTACGTTAGGAGTAGAGTTAGGGTAGGTCAGGGGTACGTTAGGAGAAGAGTTGGGGTACGTTAGGAGTAGAGTTAGGGTAGGTCAGGGGTAATGAGAGTTAGGGTAGGTCAGGGTACGTTAGAGTAGAGTTAGGGTAGGTCAGGGGTACGTTAGAGTAGAGTTAGGGTAGGTCAGGGGGAAGTTAGAGTAGAGTTAGGGTAGGTCAGGGGTACGTTAGGAGTAGAGTTAGGGTACGTCAGGGGTACGTTAGAGTAGAGTTAGGGTAGGTCAGGGGTACGTTAGAGAAGAGTTGGGGTACGTTTAGAGTAGAGTTAGGGGTAGGTCAGGGGTATGTTAGAGTAGAGTTGGGGTAGGTCATGGGTACATTAGAGTAGAGTTAGGGTAGGTCAGGGGTACATTAGAGTAGAGTTAGGGTAGGTCAGGGGTATGTTAGAGAAGAGTTGGGGTACGTTTAGAGTAGAGTTAGGGTAGGTCAGGGGTACATTAGAGTAGAGTTAGGGTACGTCAGGGGTACGTTAGAGTAGAGTTAGGGTAGGTCAGGGGTACATTAGAGTAGAGTTAGGGTAGGTCAGGGGTACATTAGAGTAGAGTTAGGTACGTCAGGGGTACGTTAGAGTAGAGTTAGGGTAGGTCAGGGGTACATTAGAGTAGAGTTAGGGATACGTCAGGGGTACGTTAGAGTAGAGTTAGGGTAGGTCAGGGGTACATTAGGAGTAGAGTTAGGGTAGGTCAGGGGTACGTTAGAGTAGAGTTAGGGTAGGTCAGGGGTACATCAGAGTAGAGTTGGGGTAACGTTAGAGTAGAGTTAGGGTAGGTCAGGGGTACGTAGAGTTAGGGTAGGTCAGGGGTACGTTAGAGTAGAGTTAGGGTACGTCAGGGGTACGTTAGAGAAGAGTTAGGGTAGGTCAGGGGTACATTAGAGTAGAGTTAGGGTAGGTCAGGGGTACGTTAGAGTAGAGTTAGGGTAGGTCAGGGTACGTTAGACTAGAGTTAGGGTAGGTCAGGGGTATGTTGGAGTAGAGTTAGGGTACGTCAGGGGTACGTTAGAGTAGAGTTATGGTAGGTCAGGGGTACGTTAGAGTAGAGTTAGGGTAGGTCAGGGGTACGTTAGAGTAGAGTTAGGGTAGGTCAGGGGTACGTTAGAGTAGAGTTAGGGTAGGTCAGGGGTACGTTAGAGTAGAGTTAGGGTAGGTCAGGGGTACATTAGAGTTAGGGTAGGTCAGGGGTACATTAGAGTTAGGGTAGGTCAGGGGTACGTAGAGTAGAGTTAGGGTACGTCAGGGGTACGTTAGAGTAGAGTTAGGGTAGGTCAGGGGTACATTAGAGTTAGGGTAGGTCAGGGGTACATTAGAGTTAGGGTAGGTCAGGGGTACATTAGAGTAGAGTTAGGGTACGTCAGGGGTACGTTAGAGTAGAGTTAGGGTAGGTCAGGGGTACATCAGAGTAGAGTTGGGGTACGTTAGAGTAGAGTTAGGGTAGGTCAGGGGTACGTTAGACTAGAGTTAGGGTAGGTCAGGGGTACGTTAGAGTAGAGTTAGGGTAGGTCAGGAGTATGTTAGAGTAGAGTTAGGGTACGCCAGGGGTACGTTAGAGTAGAGTTAGGGTACACCAGGGCTACGTTAGAGTAGAGTCAGAGTAGGTCAGGGGTACGTTAGAGTAGAGTTAGGGTACGCCAGGAGTACGTTAGAGTAGAGTTAGGGTAGGTCAGGGGTACGTTAGAGAAGAGTTGGGGTACGTTTAGAGTAGAGTTAGGGTAGGTCAGGGGTATGTTAGAGTAGAGTTGGGGTAGGTCAGGGGTACGTTAGAGTAGAGTTAGGGTAGGTCTGGTGTATGTTAGAGTAGGTCAGGGGTACGTTAGAATAGGCTAATGGTGGGTTAGAGTAGGGGTCAGTTGTGCCAGAAGTGAGTTAAGGCTGTACCTGTAACCTGGTCCACCAGGATGCGGGAGGTGATGATGCGTCCGTACTGGGAGAACAGCTGCTCCATGTCCTTCTGGGTCATGGTCTTAGGCAGACCGCTCACATACAGGTTGGCATCACGGATAGATGCTGAACTGGGGCGGGCGTACGTACCACAGCACATCAAGATACACACATTTCTTTGCTGATATCCAATCAAAGAATTTCCCATATGCTTTACTGCCTCAGCTCCTCTAAATCATTTTTATTGCAGGAAAGTTGACCTGAAACACATTCTCATCTACAGCAACAACCTAGAGAATAATTTGCAGGATGAATGATCAAAAATATAAGATGGGGATTGGGAATTTAGCCAGGATACCAGAATTTACCACTAGAATAAGTGCCATGGGATCTTTTAGTGACCACAGAGAGGCAGGACACCTGTTTAACATCCCATCTGAAACGGAACCCTACACAGAGCAATGTCCCTAATCACTGCCCTGGCACATTGGAATGTTTGTTTTGTACCAGAGGAAGAGTGCATCCTACGTAACCTCAACACCACTTCCAGCAGCACCTGATCTCCCATCCGAGGGAACAACCACTAACCCTGTAGCTTCAGATGCAAGCCAGGGTGGTGGTGCAGGGTAGTGGTGCAGGATGGTATGCTGCTGGCTCTCTAGCATGCATGAATATTAATTTTACTCGTCTTTTTTGTCAACGTGTGGGACTGTTTTTTGGAACGCTTTGTGACTGATTGTGTCCACCGTTGTGCAAAGTTAACATTAGTGTTCTATGGTGAGACTATAGTGTGACTTAGATTGATTATGAAAATGTCTACACATTCATGCGTTGGCGTGTATGAAAGCCAGTGAGAGAGTATGATAGATAGTGAGAGTCAGTGCATTGTTGTGAGTGGTCTGTCTGTTTGTTTCGGATGGAGGGAGAGGGAGTGAGTGTTGCCAGAGATAGGCTGATCTCCCCTGCCTCTTTCCTTTGTTTCCAGCCTCGAGGGAGAACAGCTCCACTGGCAACCAGCAAACAATATAAATAGATCACATGACAGCATCCCCGACTGTCAACTAACTAAAACATTCACTCCTTATTATATAAACACATACTCACATATACAAGTACAGTATAACTTGAATGAATGTGTTTGGGACATTTCTACTGAGAGTGAACATTTAGAGTATTATCATGCCTTGCACAACACATAGCCGATGGGTGTATTTGACCCATTGAGTTTAGAGAATAAAGTTGTCCTCATTCTTAATGGTGCAGTGAGTGTGCAGGACTCAGTATTGTGTAGAGTGTGTGTGGACAGGGGTGTGTGATGCAGTGATTGGGGTGCTGAGAATGGGAGGGGCTGCCCTATAATTAACCCTCTCCCTTTCTCTCCTACAGTACAGATGGTGCCTGCAGCCCATATGGCCCTAATCCTGCCATTGGCATTCTGCTCCCAAGCTACTCCCTACCCTTTACTCCTCCTGCCCCTCCCGCCATCTTACAATGCTTTGGTGGAAATATGACATTTGCTTAACATTGTTTTGTGACTGTATAATATTAATTGATTTTCAAAATAGCCCTACTGATAATATCAACATTTATTTATTTTAACAACCACAAAATGTATACATTTTCTGTAATTTATATCGGCCCAATAATTTTGGTATTATATTGCTAACTGTAGTAATAATATCATTATTTCCCCTAAATACAATATATGTGTATTTGTACACTAATGTAACTAAAACATATTGTAGAAATAATGATTAACAATATGATTGCCACCTGTCTGTATAACTCCAAAAGCCCAACCCAGCTCCTGATGCTGTTGACTCTCTCTGCCCGTCTTTCAGAAGTCTGATTTGAACTAAGCCTGCACTTTATCCCAATCTATGATCTACTTTGATCAGGTGGGAGGGGGGATGACGGATGGAGTAGTGTTTAATCTGCCCCTCACCCCCTCCCCCCTCCCCCCTCACCTCCTCCCCCATCCATATTGGGGACAAAGAAGCCCCCTAATTAGGCCAGATTGAGGCAGATGGGGAGCCTGAACTGACCCCCGTGCCCCACAGTGAGACTCCTGATTACATTTCCATCACAATCACCTCTGCATGCTGCTAGCCTCTTGCTTTCTGATTTCCACTCTTCCTCTCTCCACTCTCCACTCTCCCTCTCCCTCTCCACTCTCTCCACTCTCTCCACTCTCCCTCCACTCTCTCCTCTCTCATCTTCTTCCACTTCTGCTCCACTCTTCTTTGTTCCACTCTCACTCTCTCCACTCCCTCCTCATTTTTGTTCTGCTCCTTCCCCTCTTCCTGTTTTCACTCCTTCCTCTTGTCTCTGCCTCTCTGCCTCTCTGCCTGCCTCTCTCTGCCTCTCTGCCTCTCTCGCCACCTCCCTTTCTTTGAGTTGCTCCCTGCCTTTCTCCTGGTCTTCCTTGCGTATTGAAGCAGTGAAGATGGAGAGTGGCGCAGGTTGAAAAGCAGGAAGCAGAGGTGCTCTTACCTTAATTGTTTTGGTCTGCAGTTTGAGACCGTTGAGAGTGTTGATGGCCTTGTCTGCGTCATTGGGATCCACATAGTTTACGAACCCATAGCCCAAACTCTGGCCTAAATCGTTGAAAACAGATATCGATAATGGTCCTTTAGAAACTGTTTTTGCACCAAAATAACTGTACCTACAGGTACATATGCTGTATGTGATTATTTGTTATCCTCCAACTAGAAATAGATTTTGTTTGTCTGTCTATTCATCAACTGTACCTGCTGAAGCATCATGAATACCTGTAATCTTGTCTCGGACCAGTTTGCAGGATTCAATCTCTCCGATGCTACCGAACAGGCTCTTGAATTCCTCCTGGGTCATGTTCTGAGGCAGGTAGTTGACGATTAGGTTGGTCTTGCTGTCGTCTGTGGCACCGTTGGTGCTGATGACTGGCCCGTTAGGCAGGCTGGTTCCGCTCGGACCGTTGGACACCTGGGTTTCCATGGTGCTGATTATCTGCTGAGGAAAAGGAAGAATATAGAACCCTGTGTACAAATAATATACATCCACAATAATAACACACAGTAAAGTAATGGTGAGGCGTTGTTAGTAGGCCTTTTAATATAGACTCATTGAATGAATGTCCGCTCTGTCATTGTCAGCTAGGGAAGAGGTCAGACATCAGCTGAGGGGGTGGAAGGATACGAGGCAGGGATAGCAGTCGGCTACACACAGACCCCTCTCTCTCCCTCCCCCGTTCCCCTCCTCTCTCCTCCCCCCTCCTCCTCTCTCTCGCTGCCTCTGGGCCCTGCAGATGTCACAGTCCTTTTTCCCTGTTTCCTCCTCCCATCCCCCAGCCTCCATCTATCCATCCAGCCACAGGGTCAAACAGCATTACATCATTACAGGGTCCTAAGTATTGGTGGTGGTGGGGCAGGTGGGGCAGTGGGCGTTGGGACTCCGACTCAAACTTGTTTGTGCGAGTGGATGGAGTGAGTGAGTATTTGTGCCCACTAGAGGTGTGTTGGTGTCATTGTGTGTTGCTCTGGAGTACATGTTGCTTCATTTGACCCACAGGGGTTTGTCTTCATGGAACAGCTGTGTGTGCTGGTCAGAAACTAAACTTCCCGCTATCTCTCCTTTTCCCTCCCTCCCACCCTGCTCCATCTATTCCATTCATCCGCTCCCCCTTTTCACCATTCTGTGTAGAATATTATCTGTTGACAGACTGTGTAAACAAGCTAGTACAGAGATGTTGTCCCTGTATTACTGGCCTCCTGGGCTCCTCCCAAACTGATACAAATGTTCATTTTGGCTCCTTGTTCCATTTCCTGGTATAGTGTACCTGGGAAGTGTGGTTTAAATAAGTACCATTATTCAGGCTGGTATCTGTGAGCCTGGCATGGTGACTGCAGGTCTCAGACTGGTGGGTGTTATAAGGCGTCTACCGCCAAAGCTCCAGAGGTCTCACAGTGTAGCCTAAGCTTCTAGAATTATTTGAGTGAGATACAATATTACCAGCGGTTTTACTACTGTTTGTCTGTTGTTTTGGTTATAGTCTATGTTCGTCATTTTCCTTTGCGTGGCAGGGTTTTCTTTTGATGTTTATCCATTCAACTTAATGGAGGAGACTGAATAGTGTTCCTTTTCCCCTGCTATGGACATATTACTCTAAAAGCATTCATTGCTTTGATGATATTCCCCAAGCCCTGTTGCAGCTCTTAGTGTCCCCCATCTTGTTTCCCCCCCTCCGTGCTCATGCCCCTCTCTGTCTCACTCTCTCCTCCTTCTAACCTGATTTCTGCCTTGAGCTGTACCCCATGTTGCCCAGGTAACAGCGGCTTCAAGACTGTTGCTAATGGCTGGCTGACTTTTGGTTGTGTGTGCGTGTGTGTGTGCGTGCGTGCGTGCGTGTGTGCGTGTGTGCGTGCGTGCGTGTGTGCGCGCGCGCGCGTGTGTGTGTGTGTGTGTGTGTGTGTGTGTGTGTGTGTGTGTGTGTGTGTGTGTGTGTGTGTGTGTGTGTGTGTGTGTGTGTGTGTGTGTGTGTGTGTGTGTGTGTGTGTGTGTGTGTGTGTGTGTGTGTGTGTGCGATGACAGAAAGATAGACGCAGAGAGAATGACATAATCCATCTCTGTTGGGCAGATATTGTTTTTCTCCATGTATTAATGTTCGATGGCTTTGCGGAAGCAGAGAATATATTTAAGTCAAATTGACATTGACAGGGAGAGGAAAGAGGAGAGGGGAAGGGGGAGGGAGTGAATTATGACAGCCTAAAAATAAAACACTGCAAACACACATATCTAAGAAGCACATGAGAGCTACCGCAAAGTCGACTAGCCATCCATCATACAGTACACATGTTATGGGCTTCTTTGGTCTCGACTAGAGCGGTATGATCTGCTGATCTAGGGACTGCACTGGAACAGAACATGGACAGAAGGTTCTACAATACCCAGTTAAAAGATCATCCTTCATGCATATTGGGAAAGAACATATAGTCCACATGGGTTTGATAAATAGATTCATAAAATGCATCTATCTAATATGTGTAACCATGTAACACACAAACGTCTGAAAATAAAGGAAATACTAATATTTTCTGAATTTGTCCCAGAACTGACCAAATATTACAGCCCTTTGCAGAAAGACACCGAATCCCAGCAAATTTGATTTGTCAACTGAAATAGACCTCCGTGTGGCAGTCCAGGCATCCACAGTGACAAGTTCTAAAGTTATATAACTCCCAGGCTCAGACTGGCCACAGAGACACAGAGGGAGAGACTGGCTGACACAAGCAACATCTAACATCACCCTGAGATCTCCATGCCAACAAGCAGGAGGATGACAAAAACAGAAGAGTACTTTTAGGATGCTACTACAAATAGAACAAGTTGTAATTTTCATCAGAACATGTTAGCCTTTACAAAGAAATTAGTGGAAAATATCAACTACATCCATAACAATATCCATGTTCTGATATGGCAAGGCTGTAGGCATAAATATATGGCCATAAATAAAGGCCTAACCAGCCCACCTCTGATAGGCTAATTCTATTCATGATTTATTTTGCTAATCATGATGAATGACAGCAAAGAGAGTAACCAGACACAAACACATTAAACACACCACCCCAACACTTTCAGATTTCTACTGTTGGTTGGGCCAGCTCTTCTTCTCCTTGTCCCGGCATTAGATGTGCCTTTCTTTTTCTATTTCTGGGACCTGAGAGATCTCCCTTAATATTTAATGGACTGCATCCTCAGCATCGCCTACACATGGACCCAGACTCGCACGCAAACAAGAGCCCAGAGCCCTACCTCCTCTCCTCTCTCTGCCTGCCTGCCGAGTGGAGTGAGCACAGCACACAGACCACCTACACTTGACAATGCTCAATTACAAAACACAGCAACCATTACATGACCCAAATCTAAATACAGATACTGGCAGCGTCGTCTTCTTCAAATTGTCTTTCTCCTTGTCTATATACACGACTGCTGTTGCTTTCCTACAAGTGGAAGATGAAGACCTGTCCTAAGAGGAAAAGCAGCAGTCTGCCACATACAGTATTCAGGCCAGCTTTTGTCATGTCCCGATAAAGGTCAAAGCATGTGATGTGATTACCCTTTACGGAAATCACTGTGGTTGTATCAGCCAGAAGACTGCGTTCAGATGGAACTGAGATTCTCATGCTAGGCCTCATTGTTCCTAAGTGTTTCCAATGGGAATCAAACACAGGTCCATACACTGGAGTCAAGACTGCTCTCTACATTCTAAAAGGGATTTGTCATTAGATTCTTCTGATAATGTCAAATGTGCTTGGCATCGACTCTTTTAAAAGTGTTCAGGAACATTCCTAGCATAAAAAAACATTGCTCAGAAGATTGTTATCCGTAAATCAACCCAAGAGAAAATGAATCAGGTTGTGGCAGTAACAAATAAATCAACAAATTCTCTCTTAGCAAAGAATGGGAGGTCAGGAGGAGGCCTCTGCTTATCTACCCACTGATATGGGGAACTATATTACTGCTACACACACTTCCTGTTAGTGCTACCACTGGTGACAACACTGTCACTCATGGGTGATGCAGTCGCACTGTACTGGGAGAGTCATGGAAAATAACCTCTATCTCTGAGTGAGATAAGGTAAGAGAGAGAATTTAAAAAAGGTTAGTTCCTGTTGGCAACAACACCATCAGAAAATACTAGGTTCTGAATATTTCATGTTATTTAGGAGTTGTTGGGTTCTTTTTCATGTGCTAACTCATCAGTAAAACACTATTGCAGACACTGTTGTACCACAATACAACCCACCTAAAATGGTAGTGCATTAGTCTCATTTGAGTAACTTGAAAACGGGGAAAAACATTTGAAAATCGAATTTCCTGGAACCAGCAAAGACAGGGGATACATTAAACTAAGGTTTGGCTCAAGAGACATGCCTTTTTTTCTCTTTCTCACCCTTGTTTTTAAAATATACATCAATCATTCTTTTGGAAGGCCTGAATTGCAAGTGGATTCTAGGATGGGGTTGTAAATGGGCCTTCTAAATAACACAGATTACAGGATTATCCTCTACAAAAGGCATTAGCCACACTCTCTGCAGCTTAAAGGGATCATGGTGGCAGCTGTAAAACAACAGGACAACACAAGTCAGCCCAACACTCACAACCTTATCCTACATACAGTCAGTAACTAATGCTCAGCACTAACACACATATTTAATAGGCCTATATATATATATATATATATCTTTTCTTTTATCTTTTTTCTTTAGGAAAATGTGATATTTTAAAATAATTTCCCCGTTTGTCAATGCATTTTATGACACAGACATAAGCCATGTTGCAAATTCCCTGTGAATGTGTTTGTGTGTGTAGCTTTCGTTGAAACCAGGGGCGCTATCCAGAGTGCTGAAGTAGGGAGTGGCTTTCAGGCGATTCCGTTTGAAGCCAGAATGCATTGTCAAAACCATCGAGCCTTTTCTGTAACATTTCAAAATGCTTCATTCGCTTCTTTTCACGCATTTAAAATTGTTCGCATTTATATGACAGAACATCTTCTACCCCTTCCCCATATTTGGGGAAAACAAGACATGTGCGCTCTGTAGGAATTCACAACCCCGAGCGCCTTTTTGCTGAATAAAGGTATTGAACCAAACAAAAGAGCCACCCGTTCCTCCTCTTCTCGCGCGCAGAGACTATGGCAGCTCTATGAATATTCATGTCAACAGTAGCGCTTTGTGTCATGGCCAGGGGCTGCAGGACGCTCCCGGAACAATGAACGCCACAATTGCCAACATAATTTCGCTCCAGTAAGTCAGTCATAGGCCTAATAATAATAATAACAATAATAATGTACAACATATATTTTTAGGACATATTAGAGGGAAAATGAAATTCGGCCTATAAAAACAACATAGCAATTGAGGTCTCTTATTCTGATGTAGGCCTACGAGTCTATTTCAGTTCCCTATGGGCCATCTTGAAGAAGTAAATATGGAGTATTTCAAAATAAATCAAAATCTATTTAGGCTAAACATGATTTAGCCCTCCAGTCATACTCCATGGTGGATTGATTTTCTAGACGAAATCATTTGACAATACATGTAAATACAGGATACATATTATATTATAAACTCATAGCGTCAGTTCTATTTAGGCTCGTTTACACTTGGTGGCCTCTGCTGTCCTTGTCCTTGAATCGCGGAAGCGCCTCGGGAAGGTTATCTGACTCAACTGTTTTATTTGCTTGGCACTGCGGTACAGGCAATGCTCACGGAGGACTGCGGAACATGTGGACAGGAGCTATAGGCCTACGTGCATGACGCTGACTGGGCTCTGGGCCTGCCTGTTAGCCCAGCTCTACGGGCAAACACTGATGAAATAGAAAGGGGCTACTAGTCAATAAGGACAGCTGAAACATATTGAGGCTATAGGTCTAAGTAATTCGTCAAGTGGACAATAGTCAAGTTGACTATTGATTGAAATAATTGCATTATTATGATCTCAAAGATTTAGGACTTGCAAAATAAGTCTGCTCTTCAGTTTATAAACATGATCGTGCTCGTGCTCTATTATGTAGGCTACTAGATTTTATTTTGGGCCTACACGACCATTCGCAGTAGGCTACCAAATCCCATGGAATGGTCATTCGATCATTTATGTTGGCCTATATTGCGTAAAATTTCTAAATGGCCGTATTTGTGTTTTTGGTTGCAACAAATTATTATATCCCTTTGGATATTGTAGCAGCCTATTGTTTAAAATAGAAAATGGGGTTCTACCTGCACCTGCCATTAAAATCTGTAAATTAAGACGATAGAATATAGGCATAAATCATACTTGATAAATATTTAGCCTTTTATATAAAGCATAAATATAGAGCATAAAAATTAGTTATTTAATCATATTTTATATATTTAGCTTGCTCCTTGCACGCCAGTTTTACTTGACCACGAGAACAATACAACGGTAAATCATTCCACCTGCTGACAGGAATAAATTGGAGGCAGCGTCATTAAGTCAAGAGGATGTTTGGAGATGAAAGCTTTGAGACCAAAACCAGCGCGTGCCATCATTATGCGCTCGAGTCCAGCAGAGGCACGCCCAATTCGGCCGTTGGCTAGGAGCTAGGCTAATTTAACTCTGCTAAGGCTACATAAACCCTTTGACAAACAGGCGTGATTCAAATAGGCGCTAGCTTTAAAAAAAAAGTGTTATGATGGATGGGTAAAAAAAATGTTATTGTAAAAAAAGAAAACGCTTAGTCGCCATCCCTCTTTTCGCGGCCTCTGAAATGTCTATCCCATTTACTCCGTTGCATCGCAACAAGAACCCTTAGGAATTTTGACTTGCCTGATTCAATCCAAACCAATGGATCCGTAATCCCCCCCCCCCCTTAGTGACTCGACCCTTTTTCTTTGCCTTGCTCTCGATGGGCCCTCAGCCACGGAGGCATCATGTTTTGTCTCAGAAATCCGTCTCGAGCATCCTTGTGATGTGCCAGGCAGGGCAGGCGGAGAAAGACGTTCCCCCCCACCACCACTCTCTACGCAGCTCAGCAGCAGCAGCAGCCGCACGCGGCCTCAGCACCCGCTGCCCCCTACGCCCTTGCGAAAATGTGTATACAAATAATGCAGCCGTGGAGTTTGATATAGCCCAGTGGGCCTATGATAAGCAAATATATAGTCATCTATAAAATGTCAGAATAAAGCATTTTGCTCTCCAGCGTCGAAGATGCAGGCAGGGATGGAGCCTCGCGCAGGCAGCCGTGGCGCATCCCTCAGCATGACATTACTAATTGCCAGCATCGATCGTTAATCTTGTCAAGACAATATCCCATAACCGAGAGAGCAGTAGTATAAACCTATTTAGGCCACTATAGCTTATAAATATTGTGTGTAATACATGTGTGTTTGTTTATACCAGTATTATAGCTAGCTAGCCTTTCATATATACCATATTATATCATATTCAATATGTGTATTAATACATAGAGCTATATGCATGCATAGATGTTTGTGTACAATACAATCAAGTGGAAAACAAAGGGTCTGCGCTCCAGAATGTAGCCTATGCAATGCATGCTGCTGCTACAATATCCACCATCCTTGCAAATAGAAGAGAAAAATGAGGCATATACGTACAGTAACCATTCTTGACATACAATGAGAGTGATCTAGGTCCTTCTTCGTTTCGCAGGTCTTCAAGCCGTAGGTTGAGTCAATACTATGATCTGTGGTCTTTATATTAGCTGGCCTGTGTATTTACTGTGGAGAGGCCAAGTGTCCAAATCCAAAAGAAAAAAAGAAAAAAGGAAAAAGACAATGTTCACCAGGGGAATCTCAGCCCTTGGAGATTGGTAGGTGTCCTCTTTAGGGTGAAAATGAGGAGAAAGGGGTTTTCTTCAGGATGATGATGAGGGAGAGCTTTCTCTCCGAGTGGCGTGGAGGCGGCGGTTCAGAAAAAAAGAGAAGCAGTGATCCCCAGCAGGGTGTGTCCAGGGAGGGTGTTGTGGTTCGGCTGTGTTCTGTGTAATATTCCCAGCTCCTCTTGCAGTCTCCTTCTGTGCCTCTGCTGCAATGTTCTTCTTTTATGCGTCCTTCTGGCTGGCAGAGCGCGCTCCTGATTGGCTAATTGTGCAGGGAGGGTACTACACGGCAGCCATTGCCCCTGCGCTCCTCTCCCATTATCCCCTTCAGGAGAGATCACCAGGAGCCCCCCACCCTTTCTCCTCCCATCTCACTGCCCCCTTTCTCCTCCCATCTCACTGCCCCCCTTCCTCCCTCCATCCCCCCACTCCCTCCTTCTCTCTGCTTTCTTCCTGCCTCCCTTCTCCACATACACATGCAGAGCTGAGTGAATAGAGGCTCCACCTGCACTATCAGAACAGATGGGTGCATCAGAAGACAGTAGCTTTCTCTCTCATCTCTCTATTTCCCTACTCTCTCTACATGTCTTTTCTTCATCCCTAATTTTCCCTCTCTTGAAGCTGTTTTGGACAAAATCAGTGTTTTAGCTTTTGTCCTTGTGAAAAAGGACTGTGTGTGTACATTCGCACAGGGAGTTTGCCATTTTAATGTAGCCAATCACAGCACAAACAAACAAAAATGGCAAACCATTCAAATCAGGGCGTAATATGTGGCCAATAACAAAGCAGGAAATCACCAAAGCTGACTAATGGATTGAATGAGGGACCCCTTCATATTGGCTGTGTTTTCCTCTACAGTTACAGTCATGTGCAGGGCAGATGGGGGACTAGTAGTGAGTCAGATGCGAATATTTGGATTTGGCTCCTGAATTGATCTGTGTTTATATTCATTATATACTTCAAACATGAACTGTTATGTTATGAAAATGAAGATAGGCATGTTTTGTATAGAGTATAGACAAATACAGCCCAGCCATGGCAGTGGTACTGTTAGATAGTATAGTACTCAATGTTTCTGAAACATCCTCCTTTTGAGGAGTTGTCATCTCTCTATCCATCCCTCCCTCCTTCCTCCACAGCAGTGAGTGTGTGGTGAGTGCAGTGCTGACTGAGACAGACTGTTTGGTCTCATCTATAATGCATCCTCTGCCCCAGGACATGATGTGTGACAAATGACCTATTTCTGCACAGACTGCCATAGGGCCTTGACCTGAGGGTGTGTGCGTGACTGTATTTGTGTGTTCTGCCTGCTTGTGTGTGTGTGTGTTTGTGTGTGTGTGTGTGGGGGGTGGATATATACATAGGAGTTGTTGTTGTTGAAGGGTTAATATGTATATACCAGGCGGTGTCAGCTTCTACCCCCAAGCCATATGACTCCTGAACAGTTTATCAAAGAGCTACCCAGTGTCACGCCTTGGTCATTGTATTTTGTGTTTTCGTTATATATTTGGTCAGGCCAGGGTGTGACATGGGTTCATGTTATTGTATTTTCGTATTGGGGTTTGTAGTATTTGGGATCGCGGCTGATTAGGGGTGTTGTATAGGCTTGGCTGCCTGAGGCGGTTCTCAATCAGAGTCAGGTGATTCCCGTTGTCTCTGATTGGGAACCGTATTTAGGTAGCCTGGTTTCGCTTTGTATTTCGTGGGTGATTGTTCCTGTCTCTGTGTAGTTTCACCAGATCGGCTGTAATTAGGTTTCACGTTCCGTTTTGTTGTTTTGCATTTGTATAGTTATTTCATGTATAGCTTTTCCTTCATTAAAGACATGAGTAACCACCACGCTGCATTTCGGTCCGACTTTCTTTCGACAAACGAAGAATGCCGTTACAGAATCACCCACCACACACGGACTGAGTGGCGTGGTTACAGGCAGCGACAACAGGAGCAGAAAAAGGAGGACGTTATGGACAGCAATGGCATGGAGTATACGATGTGGGAAGAAATAGACAGGTGGGCGGCCGACCCAGAGAGAGTGCAGGAGCCCGCCTGGGATTCGCTAGAGCAGTGCAAAGAGGGCTATAGGCGAATGGAGTCGAAAAAAAGACACGGCGGCGCAGAGCGAAAACCGAAAGTAACCCCCAAATATTTATTGGGGGAGGGCGCAGGAGAGAGAGTGGCTGAGTCAGGAGTCAGACCTGAGCCTACTCTCCCTGTTAATTGTGAGGAGCAGCAATATAAGGACTACTGGTCTTGGGAGATGATATTAGACGGAAAAGGACCCTGGGCGCAGCCGGGAGAATATCGCCATCCCAAGGAAGAACTAGAGGCGGCTAAAGCGGAGAGGCGCTGGTATGAGGAGGCAGCACGGCAACGCGGATGGAAGCCCGAAAAGCAGTCCCAAAAATTATTGGGGGGGGCTTAATGGGAGTATGGCTATGCCAGGTAGGAGACCTGCGCAAACTCCCTGTGCTCACTGGTGGGCTAGAGAGACCGGGCAGACACCGTGTTATGCTATGGAGCGCACAGTGTTTCCAGTGCGGGTGCATAGCCCGGTTACTTAGTTCATACCAGCCCTTCCTACTGGCCGGGCTAGAGTGGGCATCAGGCCAGGTAAGGTTGGGCAGGCTCGGTGCTCAAGAGCTCCAGTGCGCCTGCACGGTCCGGTCTATCCAGAGCCAACTCTCCTTGTTTATCGTGGAGGAGCCAAGGAGGAGACCTGAAAAAGAGCCGGTGTTAGAGGTGAGCGAAGCAGAGACTGTGAAGGAGTTAATGGGGAAGGTGGAGTGGAGAGTAATGAGGGAGTTGCTAGCTTGGTGCTTTAGGTACAATATCCGTCCGACGGAGCGTGTCGGGGATTTGATGGCACCTGGGTCAGCGCTCCATACTCGTCCTGAGGTGGGTGTTAGTCGGCTGGTGAAAAATGTGCCAGCCTCACACACTAGGCCTCCTGTGTACCTACCTAGCCTTGCACGTCCTGTGCCAGTCCTGCTCTCAGGCTCTCAGTACACCTTCACGGTCCAGTCCATCCTGTGCCACCTTCACATACCAGTCCTCCGGTAGCAGCTCCCCGCACCAGGCTTCCTGTGCGTGTCCTCGCTCCAGTATCACCAGTTCCAGCACCACGCACCAGACCTTCTGTGCGCCTCGCCTGTTCAGCACAGCCAGAGCCTTCCTTCCCTCCTGCGCTGTCGGAGTCTCCCGCCTGTTCAGCGCTATCAGAGCCTTTCTCCTCTCCTGCGCTGTCGGAGTCTCCCGCCTGTTCAGTGCTATCAGAGCCTTCCTCCTCTACAGCGCTGCGAGCCTCCTGCCTGTTTGGAGCAGCCTGAGCTGTCAGTCTGCATGAAGCAGCCAGAGCTGCCAGTCTGCAAGGAGCTGCTAGTCTGCAAGGAGCTGCCAGTCTGCAAGGTGCTGCCGGCCTGCATGGAGCAGTCAGAGCTGTCAGCCTGCATGGAGCAGTCAGAGCTGTCAGCCTGCATGGAGCAGTCAGGAGCTGTCAGTCTGTATGAAGCAGCCAGAGCTGTCAGTCTGCATGAAGCAGCCAGAGCTGCCAGTCTGCAAAGAGCTGTCAGTCTGCAAAGAGCTGCCAGTCTGCAGGGTGCTGTCAGCCTGCATGGAGCAGTCAGAGCTGTCAGTCTGCATGACGCAGCCAGAGCTGTCAGTCTGCATGGAGCAGTCAAAGCTGTCAGACTGTTCGAAGCAGCCAGAGCTGTCAGTCTGCATGAAGCAGCCAGAGCTGTCAGTCTGCAAAGAGCTGTCAGTCTGCAAAGAGCTGCCAGTCTGCAAGGAGCTGTCAGCATGCATGGAGCTGCCAGAGCTGTCAGTCTGCAAGGAGCTGTGAGTCTGCATAGAGCAGCTAGATCCGCCAGTCAGCCATGATCTTCTAGATCTGCCAGTCAACCAGTCTCTTCCAGATCTGCCAGTCAACCAGTCTCTTCCAGATCTGCCAGTCAACCAGTCTCTTCCAGATCTGCCAGTCAACCAGTCTCTTCCAGATCTGCCAGTCAACCAGTCTCTTCCAGATCTGCTAGTCAACCAGAATCTTCCAGATCCGCCAGCCAGCCAGGATCTACCGGAGCTTACTACCTGCCTGAGCTTCATCTCAGTACTGGGCTTCCTCTCAGTACTGTGCTTCCCCTCAGTTCCGGGCTGCCCCTCAGTCTCGAGCTGCCCCTCAGTCCCGAGCTGCCCCTCAGTCCCGAGCTGCCCCTCAGTCCCGAGCTGCCCCTCAGTCCCAAGCTGCCCCTCAGTCCCGAGCTGCTCCTCAGTTCTGTGGGGTTCTGGGTGAGGACTATTAGGCCATGGTCGGCGGCGAGGGTGGATTATCCCAGGACGTGAAGGGAGGAACTATGACTTTAATGGAGGTCCACTTCCCGAGCCGAACCGCCACCATGGACAGACGCCCACCCGAACCCTCCCTATGGTTTTGAGGTGCGTCCGGGAGTCCACACCCTTAGGGGGTTCTGTCGCCTTGGTCATTGTATTTTGTGTTTTAGTTATATATTTAGTCAGGCCAGGGTGTGACATGGGTTTATGTTATTGTATTTTGTATTGGGGTTTGTAGTATTTGGGATCGTGACTGATTAAGTTGTATATAAACGGCTGCCTGCCTGAGGCGGAGAGTTTCTCAATCAGAGTCAGGTGATTCTCGTTGTCTCTGATTGAACCGTATTTAGACAACCTGGTTCGCACACAGCTATTTCGTGGGTGATTGTTCCTGTCTCTGTGTGGTTTCACCAGATCGGCTGTAATTAGGATTTCACGTTCGTTTGTTGTTTTGCATTTGTATAGTTATTTCATGTATAGCTCTTCCTTCATTAAAGACATGAGTAACCACCACGCTGCATTTCGGTCCGACTTTCTTTCGACAAACGAAGAATGCCGTTACACCCAGACTATTTGCATTGCCCCCCCCCCTCTTTTACGCTGCTGCTACTCCCTGTTTATTATCTATGCATAGTCACTTTAATAACTCTACCTACATGTACATATTACCTCCATTACCTTGACTAACCGGTGCCCCTGCACATTGACTCTATACCGGTACCCCTTGTATAAAGCCTCACTATTGTTATTTTACTGCTGCTGTTTCATTATTTGTTACTTTTACTTAACATTTTTAACTTAACACTTTTTAAAATCTATTTTTTACTTAACACTTTTTTCTTTACTTAACATTTTTTTCTTCAAACTGCATTGTTGATTAAGGTCTTGTAAGTCAGCATTTCACTGTAAGTTCTACACCTGTTGTATTCGCCGCATGTGACAAATACAATTTGATTTGACGTGTGATTATATTTTTGTTTGTGTAAAATTGCTACTTGTGTGTTCAGTGTTTGTGTATGATGATGTTAGAGTGTGTGTGCATGGTGTTGCACAATGTGACTCTTCCACAACAATGGTGTGTTTTCCTGCCTTCCTCTCCCAGACTGACCTTGATGTGTCCTTAGATGTCGCCGCCTTGAAGAAACGATGGGGGAAGCAGGAGGGGGATGGGATGATTATTGGCATTGACTGTGCAGGTAGCAGGCATTTGCATTTAGTGTGTGGATGCTATTTTTGCTCGTGGAGGACAGTAGTGATTCCCATGTCAGGATATCTATCCATTTGTATCACTATGTGTGTTTCAATATTCTCACATTTGCAGACATAAAACAAACATGCTTGTATAAGAGGCGGAGAGTGTGTGTGTGTGTGTGTGTGTGTGTGTGTGTGTGTGTGTGTGTGTGTGTGTGTGTGTGTGTGTGTGTGTGTGTGTGTGTGTGTGTGTGTGTGTGTGTGTGTGTGTGTGTGTGTGTGTGTGTGTGTGTGTGTGTGTGTGTGTAGTGTGTGTGTTAG
>NW_025745520.1:0-18792 GCF_021184085.1 Oncorhynchus gorbuscha | reverse complement strand
TCTAAATATAACTAGCTACAGACCATACAACACAGAGTTATATAGTTACATGTGAATTATATCTAAATATAACTAGCTACAGACCATACAACACAGAGGTATAGTTACATATCTAAATATAACTAGCTACAGACCATACAACACAGAGTTATATAGTTACATATCTAAATATAACTAGCTACAGACCATACAACACAGAGTTATATAGTTACATATCTAAATATAACTAGCTACAGACCATACAACACAGAGTTATATAGTTACATGTCTAAATATAACTAGCTACAGACCATACAACACATAGTTATATAGTTACATATCTAAATATAACTAGCTACAGACCATACAACACAGAGGTATAGTTACATGTGAATTATATCTAAATATAACTAGCTATAGTTACATATCTAAATATAACTAGCTACAGACCATACAACACAGAGTTATATAGTTACATATCTAAATATAACTAGCTACAGACCATACAACACATAGTTATATAGTTACATGTGAATTATATCTAAATATAACTAGCTACAGACCATACAACACAGAGGTATAGTTACATGTGAATTATATCTAAATATAACTAGCTACAGACCATACAACACAGAGATATAGTTACATATCTAAATATAACTAGCTACAGACCATACAACACAGAGGTATAGTTACATATCTAAATATAACTAGCTACAGACCATACAACACAGAGGTATAGTTACATATCTAAATATAACTATGACCATACAACACAGAGTTATATAGTTACATATCTAAATATAACTAGCTACAGACCATACAACACAGAGGTATAGTTACATATCTAAATATAACTAGCTACAGACCATACAACACAGAGGTATAGTTACATATCTAAATATAACTAGCTACAGACCATACAACACAGAGGTATATAGTTACATATCTAAATATAACTAGCTACAGACCATACAACACAGAGTTATATAGTTACATGTGAATTATATCTAAATATAACTAGCTACAGACCATACAACACAGAGGTATAGTTACATGTGAATTATATCTAAATATAACTAGCTACAGACCATACAACACAGAGGTATAGTTACATGTGAATTATATCTAAATATAACTAGCTACAGACCATACAACACAGACCTAAATATAATAGCTACAGACCATACAACACAGAGTTATATAGTTACATATTATATCTAAATATAACTAGCTACAGACCATACAACAGAGGTATAGTTACATATCTAAATATAACTAGCTACAGACCCTACAGACCATACAACACAGAGTTATATAGTTACATATCTAAATATAACTAGCTACAGACCATACAACACAGAAGTATAGTTACATATCTAAATATAACTAGCTACAGACCATACAACACAGAGTTATATAGTTACATGTGAATTATATCTAAATATAACTAGCTACAGACCCTACAGACCATACAACACAGAGTTATATAGTTACATATCTAAATATAACTAGCTACAGACCATACAACACAGAGTTATATAGTTACATGTCACTTATATCTGTCGCATGTTTTAACTATGGACAATAAGACTGGAAATAGGGTCAAATACATCTGTTACAAGCTAAAAGTCTCACCCTTTTAATTAGTTGCTCCACTTTCATGTTCTTACAGGGGTCCTTTTTTCTCGCCTACGTAGCTGTGGCGTCCCAAGTACTGCCTGCACTAAATTCAACCCAATGTATTTATTCAAATGTTCATGGAATGGAAGTTATTTGACATTTATTTGTACTTTTCCCTATATGATTATGATTATTTAATGTTTGAGAGGATTCACAATTGACTAACTTTGATAAAAGTTATAAAATCTTATTCAGGCTCGGAGCTTCGGTCAAAAGGGTGGCATCTTTTCCCCCAGCTGGTTGGAAGAGGATAGACCGGTGGATGTTGTCTCAACGTGACTGTTTACTGATAAAATAACCTTTTAATATATATTCGACGCTGTATGTGTTTCTATACGTGAAAAGAGACGGTGGGACCGTATCTAATCCCGTCGAAACCCGGAGTAACGTTTTCGTCGAAATAAATCCTCGTTTTGTTTTTAATCCAGTTGATCAGACGTGTTTGTTGATTTCATCTCGCCGAGACGACTGTCTATAGTCATTTTTATTTTATTTATTCTGATAAATAAGAGCGATCTCTTGTGGATTAAATTGAACTACAAAATACGATGAGTACCTTGAACTCTGTGGATCGAGTTGAACTGTGCGACAGCCTTTAACATGGGTACGTAGTAAATCAAATGTATTATCTTTGGTCGCCGATAATAATTCAACTCGGATTTGATGGACACTTGTGAGACGACATTGAACTAACTAGATTTGCGTTGTAAAATGCCAAACGGAGTCGTCTAGCGAAGCCCAACCCGAGTTTTCAGGGCCCAATGCGGCTCTTACAGCGGGTCCCTTTCTCTGCTGATGATGGTACTGCGGACAGATGGCTCCATGTGAGCTCTGTTTTAACGTTTAGAAACGTAAATCCATCTGCGTTGACATCAAATAAAACATTATTTCACAATGCAGAAAAAAAACACCTACTGTACACTGTTAAAAAAAAAATGTTATTTTTTTTTACCGGGATTAACACAGTTGCAGCCGAAAGTATTCTTCAATTAAAGCACTTTTCTGGTGTAATTTCCTTCGGTTACAAACACAGGTGTTCAGAGACTCCGAAACATAATTAGCACAGTATTCACCTCTGTCTTCCGTAAACAAGCGTTGTGGTTGGTGATGCTATCAGGGATCCTTGGGACGTCCCTAACCTTAACCATAATCCTTACCTTAACCATAACCCTAACCATATTCTTTACCCAAACCATAACCACAATCCTTACCTAAACTCAAACCATAACCATAATCCTTACCTAAACTCAAACCATAACCATAATCCTTACCTAAACTCAAACCATAACCATAATCCTTACCTTAACCATAACCATAATCCTTACCTTAACCATAACCATAATCCTTACCTTAACCATAACCATAATCTTTACCTTAACCATAATCCTTACCTTAACCATAACCATAATCCTTACCTTAACCATAACCCTAACCATAATCCTTACCTTAACCATAACCTTAACCATAATCCTTACCTTAACCATAACCATAATCCTTACCTTAACCATAACCTTAACCATAATCCTTACCTTAACCATAACCATAATCCTTACCTTAACCATAACCTTAACCATAATCCTTACCTTAACCATAACCATAATCCTTACCTTAACCATAACCTTAACCATAATCCTTACCTTAAACATAACCATAATCCTTACCTTAACCATAATCTTAACCATAATCCTTACCTTAACCATAATCTTAACCATAATCCTTACCTTAACCATAACCATAATCCTTACCTTAACCATAACCTTAACCATAATCCTTACCTTAACCATAACCATAATCCTTACCTTAACCATAACCATAATCCTTACCTTAACCATAACCATAATCTTAACCATAACCCTAACTCTTACCTTAACCATAACCCTAACTCTTACCTTAGTGGCACTCCAGTCTCCTTTTCACCTAATTTAACCATCGATATTAATACCAGTACATAGTGATAGCGTTTAGGGCTGGGTCGTATACCATATTTTATGATATACCAGTATTGATGCACGGACCGGTTTGGGTTTTTAATTGACCTAATATAATGGTATTTGCTTTGTTAAAGGTGATTCGCCTTGTGTAACGTCCAATAGTTATCGTTTACTACGCTACTTAAGTCATCTCATCTCTCTTGAGTCACTCACAAGGTGTTTGTTGTTCCTTGACCAGGAGTCTCTAGTGTTCAGTCTGCCTGTTCAAGGCAGCACATGCTCTTATGTGTACTATGTTGATGTCAACGGTGCTGTTTTTACTTTGCTTCTGAATATAAATCCACTAGCACTTTAAATGACACTAGTTTGGGGCGGGGGGGTGAAAATCAAAAGTAACAGTCAGTATCTGGTGTGGCCACCAGCTGCATTAAGTACTGCAGTGCATCTCCTCCTCATGGATTGCACCAGATTTGCCAGTTCTTGCTGTGAGATGTTGTTACCTCGCTCTTCCACCAAGGCACCTGCAAGTTCCCGGACATTTCTGGGGGGAATGGCCGTAGCCCTCACCCTCCGATCCAACAGGTCCTAGACATGCTCAATGGGATTTAGATCCGGGCTCTTTGTTGGCCATGGCAGAATGAGGGAGGAGGATGTCTTCCCTGTAACGCACAGCATTGAGAATGCCTGCAATGACAACAAGCTCAGTCCGATGATGCTGTGACACACCGACCCTGACCATGACGGACCCTCCACATCCAAATCGATCCCGCTCCAGAGTACAGGCCTCTGTGTAACGCTCATTCCTTCGACAGATAAACGCGAATCCAACCATCACCCCTGGTGAGACAAAACCGTGACTGGCCAGTGAAGAGCACTTTTTGCCAGTCCTGTCTGGTCCAGCTATGGTGGGTTTATGGCCATAGGCGACGTTGTTGCCGGTGATGTCTGGTGAGGATCTGCCTTACAATCCCCCTCTCAGCCTATTGCGGGCAGTCTGAGCACTGATAGAGGGGTTGTGTGTTCCTGGTGTAACTCAGGCAGTTGTTGTTGACATCCTGTACCTGTGCTGCAGGTGTGATGTTCAGATGTACCGATCCTGTGCAGGTGTTGTTACAGGTGGTCTGCCACTGCAAGGATGATCGATGGTTCATGAAGGCAGAAGTATTTGAATTTGAAGTGCGCCGTATTGGGGCTGGTGGTGCTTTCTAGACAGCTGGTGGTGCTTTCTAGACAGCTGGTGGTGCTTTCTAGGCAGCTGGTGGTGCTTTCTAGGCAGCTGGTGGTGCTTTCTAGGCAGCTGGTGGTGCTTTCTAGGCAGCTGGTGGTGCTTTCTAGACAGCTGGTGGTGCTTTCTAGACAGCTGGTGGTGCTTTCTAGGCAGCTGGTGGTGCTTTCTAGGCAGCTGGTGGTGCTTTCTAGGCAGCTGGTGGTGCTTTCTAGGCAGCTGGTGGTGTTTTCTAGGCAGCTGGTGGTGCTTTCTAGGCAACTGGTGGTGCTTTCTAGGCAGCTGGTGGTGCTTTCTAGGCAACTGGTGGTGCTTTCTAGGCAGCTGGTGGTGCTTTCTAGACAACTGTAAACTCTCGGGGTCGAAACGTGTTGTGATCCAGGAGGCATTCTCTGCTGTTACCAAGAGACGCTAACCATTTAGCTAGCTAGATAACTAACCATTTAGCTAGCTAGATAACTAACCACTTAGCTAGCTAGCTAGATAACTAACCACTTAGCTAGCTAGATAACGAGCTACAAAATGAGCAAACCAAATGCAGCATTTAGCACATTTTAGACAGTTAACTTAATAGTTATGAGATATCTAGCTGGCCAACATTGAGTTGTGAATTCCATACTGTAACGAGATTCATTGGTCCGTGCTGCACAACAGTGAGTGACTCACAAGGCTCCGGTTTTCTCTGGTTGTGAGCTTGTAAACAAACGCCGCTGACTGGGATCTTACCTGTAAGCTTAACGTGACAGGTGATATTAAGAATGCAATCTGCTTTATCTCCTAAAAAAGTATTGCACACGTTGACTGAAAAGTAGCTACAAATATTCCAATGTATTTTATTATTTTTTTAAACTTGAAATAAATTGTTTTTGACGGTAATGAAAACCACCCCGTGTCTATTTCCATCACAAACAGGTGGTAAAAATAGTCTCCTTGAGTCCCCAGGGGCTTCGGTGGGTATTTCCATCACAAACATGTTTATTTTATTTTTAAAGATTAGAAGATGAATTAGGATTTGATCCGTTGGAGTTGGCTTTAGTTCATAAGAAGGTCGATGGACCTCGTACCAGTTCATGTTTCTCGGAGTGGACATTGTTTATGAGGCGGCGGTGAGGATCCTGCTCTGCTGACCAGCGTTCCAGGCGCAACCTTTGCCTCTGTTAGTACACAGAGTCACGGGCAGGGTAGGGTTTCCTAACTAGCATGTGAGGGCTACATTTAAAAACCCAACAGCAGCTTTGTCAACATCAACTGTGACTGACGGGTCTTCTAGCCAGGCCAGCTGGCGGTCACTCATCGCCTCTATGCTACTCCACAGAGACCGTTATGTATTCAAATACACAATATTATTAAACTAATCACTGACCACCAAAAACATAAGCAAGCAAATTATCTTCTTTATCACATAACACTAGTACGGTTCATAAGCTGGTTTAGTTCAGTCATATTTATTTGCCAAAGTCGCCAGAATTTCATTCAGTAGCTGTGGAAGGTTTGAAAGTGGCAGTTTGAGTTTGACATTTCAGTTAATTGTTCTCCCTCCTCACGCAAAGCCATTTTTCATAAGTAGCAGTACAGAGAGGTGTGTGTGTGTGTGTGTGTGTGTGTGTGTGTGTGTGTGTGTGTGTGTGTGTGTGTGTGTGTGTGTGTGTGTGTGTGTGTGTGTGTGTGTGTGTGTGTGTGTGTGTGTGTGTGTGTGTGTGTGTGTGTGTGTGTGTGTGTGTGTGTGTGTGTGTGTGTGTGTGTGCACAGCCTAGCTAATGGCCCTGACGATTGTCACATCTGACAGATCAGGATTAGCCTTAACACATCTCTCAGAAGCACATCATCTGCACAGTACACCCATGAAATGTAAGAGATGTTCTCACGGTAGTCGATTATCTTCTCTCAGAAGCACATCATCTGCACAGTACACCCATGAAATGTAAGAGATGTTCTCACGGTAGTCGATTATCTTCTCTCAGAAGCACATCATCTGCACAGTACACCCATGAAATGTAAGAGATGTTCTCACGGTAGTCGATTATCTTCTCTCAGAAGCACATCATCTGCACAGTACACCCATGAAATGTAAGAGATGTTCTCACGGTAGTCGATTATCTTTTCAGATCTGTTTACTGTATCTTTCCTGTCTTTTTCAATGACTGTTGTAACTGCAGTTTAATGCAACCTTAGTTGATGACAAGTCATCTTGATTGCTTTCATTTGTGGGAAACTATGAAAAGGGCTGCTGACTGAAAAGAAAACTGTCTAATTGTCAAAGGAAGGTAGTGGTAAAATGACAACCCGTGCTCTGGGACATGAAAACGACTAGAGAAGGTAGTGGTAAAATGACAACCCGTGCTCTGGGACATGAAAACGACCAGAGAAGGTAGTGGTAAAATGACAACCTGTGCTCTGGGACATGAAAACGACCAGAGAAGGATGCAGAAAGTAGAGAATTTGTCTAAATGTCTGCAGGTATTTTCTTCTCAAATATAAACAACCAATATTTATGTGAGCACCAGCCTGCAGTGACACTCTGATCAGGGTTCAGCTATAGACCTCTACTCTGATCAGGGTTCAGCTATAGACCTCTACTCTGATCAGGGTTGCAGCTATAGACCTCTACTCTGATCAGGTTCAGCTATAGACCTCTACTCTGATCAGGTTCAGCTATAGACCTCTACTCTGATCAGGGTTCAGCTATAGACCTCTACTCTGATCAGGGTTCAGCTATAGACCTCTACTCTGATCAGGGTTCAGCTATAGACCTCTACTCTGATCAGGTTCAGCTATAGACCTCTACTCTGATCAGGGTTCAGCTATAGACCTCTACTGATCAGGGTTCAGCTATAGACCTCTACTCTGATCAGGGTTCAGCTATAGACCTCTACTCTGATCAGGGTTCAGCTATAGACCTCTACTCAGATCAGGGTTCAGCTATAGACCTCTACTCTGATCAGGGTTCAGCTATAGACCTCTACTCTGATCAGGGTTCAGCTATAGACCTCTACTCTGATCAGGGTTCAGCTATAGACCTCTACTCTGATCAGGGTTCAGCTATAGACCTCTACTCTGATCAGGTTCAGCTATAGACCTCTACTCTGATCAGGGTTCAGCTATAGACCTCTACTCAGATCAGGGTTCAGCTATAGACCTCTACTCAGATCAGGGTTCAGCTATAGATTCTACTCTGATCAGGGTTCAGCTATAGATCCAAGGGTTCCTTCTAGACTCTACTCTGATCAGGGTTCAGCTATAGACCTCTACTCAGATCAGGGTTCAGCTATAGACCTCTACTCTGATCAGGGTTCAGCTATAGACTCTACTCTGATCTTCAGATCAGATCAGGGTTCAGCTATAGACCTCTACTCTGATCAGGGTTCAGCTATAGACCTCTACTCTGATCAGGGTTCAGCTATAGACCTCTACTCTGATCAGGGTTCAGCTATAGACCTCTACTCAGATCAGGGTTGCAGCTGTAGGTCACCACTCATCCTTGGTGGTGAGTTAAGTCTGTAGACTATTTATAGCTCTTAACCTTAGTGTGCCTGTACAGCAGGATGCAGTGATATACGCTTGGTATTTGAATGTAAAACAGCCTAAACATAGCCTATAACATTAAATATTAGCCTCAAAGGCTAACCTACACTTTTACTAGGTAAAATAATAATATATGTAGTTTATATAGATCATCTCAAAAACAGTCAACTGAACAGAAGTACATGTAATTCTTGGGCTGGTCAATGGTCTCGGTCCCAAAAGGGTCTCCTGGAGGTCAGTCCTGTAGGAAATAACCTCCTCGTGTAGAAACATTCAGTTCAGGACGGAGAGGAGTCTGTCTTTATGTGTTACTGTGATTATGGCGTTGACCATGGCACCATCCATGTCTTGTACCTCTCCTCTGCTGAGTTCAGTCTGTTCATTTAGAGTGACAACACTGCTAGAGAGAGAGAGAGAGAGAGAGAGAGGAGAGAGAGAGATCCAAAAGTGCTCTGTCTTTACTATTTCCTGCAAAGTCCCAAAACCGACAAGTAGAATACCGAGTAGGCTCAACCTAATCGCTGTGAGAGCTCCGCTCCATGTTTCCCAAAAAGAAGTTGGGAATGTACAGTGGCCATGTTTTGAGACTTTGTGAAGAGGGGAGATGTCCAGGGTCAAGTAATGATGCATGTAAGGTTCGGTGGGTATCTCTGTAATATCTCATAGCAGGAAATGGTTGTGTTTTTCTTTTATCTAGATCCAGACGTTTGGATTGGAGGCACCATGCAGGGCGGTGGACGATCTCACAAGTGGGATCGTCATGGCCCAGGCCCTACAGAAAATGTGAGTGGCAGTGGTTATATTTTGTTTAACCATCAAACCAACCTTTTAGTGGGTGTTGTGGCTAGGTGTTGTGGCTAGGTGTTGTGGCTCAGGGTTGTGGCTCAGGGTTGTGGCTCAGGGTTGTGGCTAGGTGTTGTGGCTAGGTGTTGCGTCTGGGAGTTGTGTCTTCTCTCTTCACTTTCTTTCTCCCATATGTGACCACTTACCTTTCTCTTCTCCAGAGACTTGTGTGTATTTCACTGACAACTGGATCGGTAGGATCAAGCCCGAGGTGTGAGAGTGTGGCAGAGGCTAAAGGTATGATGATGATGGTCGTTTTAATACATTATGCTTTTTGTGTTGTGCCATCTGCTCTAAAGCCCTTATCAGTGCCACAGTCCCAATGTCACCTCTTCCTCTCGTCCTTTTCAGATCAGTAATCTAAGAAAGGTGTTTGAAAGGTATACTGGACTACAACCAAGAGGTCCTTCAACAGCAGATCAATGACTTCACCCTGCCAGACATCAACCTGATAGGAGAACACTCAGACACTGCAGAGCTGGGCAGGATGCTGTCATGCTAGGCTGTGCTGTCAACTGTGAAGCAGAAACAAGGTCTGTCTGTCTGTCTGTCTGTCTGTCGGTATTCTGCTGTATCCATGTCTGTGTCTGTCTGTCTTTCTTTCTTTCTTTGAGAATATCGCCATTTTATTTGTGCGCTGGTTTTCTGTACCTGCACCAAAACTCCAGGTTTTCTTTCTTCATAGCTCTAGCTTAATAGGGAAGCAATTACACACAGCCTTGTCCTAGAGACAGTACACAGCCCTGTCCTAGAGACAGTACACAGCCTTGTCCTGGAGTCTAGAGACAGTACACAGCCTTGTCCTGGAGTCTAGAGACAGTACACAGCCTTGTCCTGGAGTCTAGAGACAGTACACAGCCTTGTCCTGGAGTCTAGAGACAGTACACAGCCTTGTCCTGGAGTCTAGAGACAGTACACAGCCTTGTCCTGGAGTCTAGAGACAGTACACAGCCTTGTCCTAGAGTCTAGAGACAGTACACAGCCTTGTCCTAGAGACAGTACACAGCCTTGTCCTAGAGACAGTACACAGCCTTGTCCTAGAGACAGTACACAGCCTTGTCCTAGAGACAGTACACAGCCTTGTCCTAGAGACAGTACACAGCCTTGTCCTAGAGACAGTACACAGCCTTGTCCTAGAGACAGTACACAGCCTTGTCCTAGAGACAGTACACAGCCTTGTCCTAGAGACAGTACACAGCCTTGTCCTAGAGACAGTACACAGCCTTGTCCTAGAGACAGTACACAGCCTTGTCCTAGAGACAGTACACAGCCTTGTCCTAGAGACAGTACACAGCCTTGTCCTAGAGACAGTACACAGCCTTGTCCTAGAGACAGTACACAGCCTTGTCCTAGAGACAGTACACAGCCTTGTCCTAGAGACAGTACACAGCCTTGTCCTAGAGACAGTACACAGCCTTGTCCTAGAGACAGTACACAGCCTTGTCCTAGAGACAGTACACAGCCTTGTCCTAGAGACAGTACACAGCCTTGTCCTAGAGACAGTACACAGCCTTGTCCTAGAGACAGTACACAGCCTTGTCCTAGAGACAGTACACAGCCTTGTCCTAGAGACAGTACACAGCCTTGTCCTAGAGACAGTACACAGCCTTGTCCTAGAGACAGTACACAGCCTTGTCCTAGAGACAGTACACAGCCTTGTCCTAGAGACAGTACACAGCCTTGTCCTAGAGTCTAGAGACAGTACACAGCCTTGTCCTAGAGTCTAGAGACAGTACACAGCCTTGTCCTAGAGTCTAGAGACAGTACACAGCCTTGTCCTAGAGTCTAGAGACAGTACACAGCCTTGTCCCAGAGACAGTACACAGCCTTGTCCCAGAGACAGTACACAGCCTTGTCCCAGAGACAGTACACAGCCTTGTCCCAGAGACAGTACACAGCCTTGTCCCAGAGACAGTACACAGCCTTGTCCCAGAGACAGTACACAGCCTTGTCCCAGAGACAGTACACAGCCTTGTCCCAGAGACAGTACACAGCCTTGTCCCAGAGACAGTACACAGCCTTGTCCCAGAGACAGTACACAGCCTTGTCCCAGAGACAGTACACAGCCTTGTCCCAGAGACAGTACACAGCCCTGTCCCAGAGACAGTACACAGCCCTGTCCCAGAGACAGTACACAGCCCTGTCCCAGAGACAGTACACAGCCCTGTCCCAGAGACAGTACACAGCCCTGTCCCAGAGACAGTACACAGCCCTGTCCCAGAGACAGTACACAGCCCTGTCCCAGAGACAGTACACAGCCCTGTCCCAGAGACAGTACACAGCCCTGTCCCAGAGACAGTACACAGCCCTGTCCCAGAGACAGTACACAGCCCTGTCCCAGAGACAGTACACAGCCCTGTCCCAGAGACAGTACACAGCCCTGTCCCAGAGACAGTACACAGCCCTGTCCCAGAGACAGTACACAGCCCTGTCCCAGAGACAGTACACAGCCCTGTCCCAGAGACAGTACACAGCCCTGTCCCAGAGACAGTACACAGCCCTGTCCCAGAGACAGTACACAGCCCTGTCCCAGAGACAGTACACAGCCCTGTCCCAGAGACAGTACACAGCCCTGTCCCAGAGACAGTACACAGCCCTGTCCCAGAGACAGTACACAGCCCTGTCCCAGAGACAGTACACAGCCCTGTCCCAGAGACAGTACACAGCCCTGTCCCAGAGACAGTACACAGCCCTGTCCCAGAGACAGTACACAGCCTTGTCCTAGAGACAGTACACAGCCTTGTCCTAGAGACAGTACACAGCCTTGTCCTAGAGACAGTACACAGCCTTGTCCTAGAGACAGTACACAGCCTTGTCCTAGAGACAGTACACAGCCTTGTCCTAGAGACAGTACACAGCCTTGTCCTAGAGACAGTACACAGCCTTGTCCTAGAGACAGTACACAGCCTTGTCCTAGAGACAGTACACAGCCTTGTCCTAGAGACAGTACACAGCCTTGTCCTAGAGACAGTACACAGCCTTGTCCTAGAGACAGTACACAGCCTTGTCCTAGAGACAGTACACAGCCTTGTCCTAGAGACAGTACACAGCCTTGTCCAAGAGACAGTACACAGCCTTGTCCTAGAGACAATATACACAGCCTTGTCCTAGAGACAGTACACAGCCTTGTCCTAGAGACAGTACACAGCCTTGCCCTAGAGACAGTACACAGCCTTGTCCTAGAGACAGTACACAGCCTTGTCCCAGAGACAGTACACAGCCTTGTCCCAGAGACAGTACACAGCCTTGTCCCAGAGACAGTACACAGCCTTGTCCCAGAGACAGTACACAGCCTTGTCCCAGAGACAGTACACAGCCTTGTCCCAGAGACAGTACACAGCCTTGTCCCAGAGACAGTACACAGCCTTGTCCCAGAGACAGTACACAGCCTTGTCCCAGAGACAGTACACAGCCTTGTCCCAGAGACAGTACACAGCCTTGTCCCAGAGACAGTACACAGCCTTGTCCCAGAGACAGTACACAGCCTTGTCCCAGAGACAGTACACAGCCTTGTCCCAGAGACAGTACACAGCCTTGTCCCAGAGACAGTACACAGCCTTGTCCCAGAGACAGTACACAGCCTTGTCCCAGAGACAGTACACAGCCTTGTCCCAGAGACAGTACACAGCCTTGTCCCAGAGACAGTACACAGCCTTGTCCCAGAGACAGTACACAGCCTTGTCCCAGAGACAGTACACAGCCTTGTCCCAGAGACAGTACACAGCCTTGTCCCAGAGACAGTACACAGCCTTGTCCCAGAGACAGTACACAGCCTTGTCCCAGAGACAGTACACAGCCTTGTCCCAGAGACAGTACACAGCCCTGTCCCAGAGACAGTACACAGCCCTGTCCCAGAGACAGTACACAGCCCTGTCCCAGAGACAGTACACAGCCCTGTCCCAGAGACAGTACACAGCCCTGTCCCAGAGACAGTACACAGCCCTGTCCCAGAGACAGTACACAGCCCTGTCCCAGAGACAGTACACAGCCCTGTCCCAGAGACAGTACACAGCCCTGTCCCAGAGACAGTACACAGCCCTGTCCCAGAGACAGTACACAGCCCTGTCCCAGAGACAGTACACAGCCCTGTCCCAGAGACAGTACACAGCCCTGTCCCAGAGACAGTACACAGCCCTGTCCCAGAGACAGTACACAGCCCTGTCCCAGAGACAGTACACAGCCCTGTCCCAGAGACAGTACACAGCCCTGTCCCAGAGACAGTACACAGCCCTGTCCCAGAGACAGTACACAGCCCTGTCCCAGAGACAGTACACAGCCCTGTCCCAGAGACAGTACACAGCCCTGTCCCAGAGACAGTACACAGCCCTGTCCTAGAGACAGTACACAGAGTTCAGTTGAGGAAGTGTGTAAGATGAGGCTTCCAGCTTATCTCACGGCTTCATCACATTCAGTTCTTGTCATTGTGACACTGCGGGTGCTTCTTAGACTGAACTGCTGTCTTCATTCCTGCTGTCTTCCTCTGTCCCTGTAGAATACATCCAGACCATAATGATGCTGGAGGAATCTGTTCAACACGTTGTCATGACAGCCATTCAAGAGGTATGCCTTTGTAAACATTTCAAGTGGCTGTGTGTTTTACTCTAGAGATCCATTTCCTGTGTCCTTATATGACATCACACTGTGTAGAGTATCCATGTGTTATAACAGATGACATCACACTATGTATGATCTCCATGTGTTATAACAGATGACATCACACTGCGTAGAGTATCCATGTGTTATAATAGATGACATCACACTGCGTAGAGTATCCATGTGTTATAACAGATGACATCACACTGCGTAGAGTATCCATGTGTTATAACAGATGACATCACACTGCGTAGAGTATCCATGTGTTATAACAGATGACATCACACTGCGTAGACTATCCATGTGTTATAACAGATGACATCACACTGCGTAGACTATCCATGTGTTATAACAGATGACATCACACTGCGTAGAGTATCCATGTGTTATAACAGATGACATCACACTGCGTAGAGTATCCATGTGTTATAACAGATGACATCACACTGCGTAGAGTATCCATGTGTTATAACAGATGACATCACACTGCGTAGAGTATACATGTGTTATAACAGATGACATCACACTGCGTAGAGTATCCATGTGTTATAACAGATGACATCACACTGCGTAGAGTATCCATGTGTTATAACAGATGACATCACACTATGTATGATTCTCTCTGTTGTAGTTGATGAGCAAAGAGTGCCCTGTAATGGGAGGAAACGACTCGTACGCTGATATCGATAGACAGGTGAGACGTTACGGAGAATGTTCTCTTGCTACATTACACTGTGTGTTACACTAAAATCGTGTTATTTTGTATTATCAGCCTTTATTTAGTATTTTTCCATGTTAATTCCGACATACTAGTTGTATTTTTAGCTGAAGAAGACGGTGGAGGATTTGAACGAGGCTCTAGCCACCAAGGAGGAGATCGCACAGAGATGTCACGAGCTGGACATGCAGGTTGGCCTTAAGTTTTGGGTTTATTCCTTTACGTGACTAATGTTGTCTCTGCCTTCAACTAGATACTGTACAGCCGTAGTAGAAGGTCATGGGTTCACGATGGTGTCCTATAGTTGAAAGTAAGTCAAACCTTTGTTATAATGGTTGATGGAATAAATATCCTCAGTATAATGGTTAAAACCTCCATATGAATACCAGGGGTAAAGTTAACGGTTAAGGTCTTCGCTGGTCTAAAAGGCTGGACCCGCTCCTGAAATAAATCTGTGTCTTTCCCGCCCGATCCCGATATGCATAAATACATTATTATGCATTTTAAATGGAGACGCTGCTCCGAATGGACCTGAGGACCTTCAGACCCGTCCCGCAGCTGGGCCTGGGGGAAAAACAGAACCAAACTGACCAGTTCAGACCGGTTCAGACCGAAGATCTGAGAAAGTAGAAAGAGAGCAGAAACATCTGGCCTGGGTCCTGACAGCACCATCATATAGGAACACCATTGGTCAAAATGATCCACAGTTACCTCGGCCTAAAACATCAACCACAGGCATCTAGCTTAAACTTCATTTATCAACAGAAGAAATGGCCTCAACAGAATGAAACTAGAACATTTGTTGCATATTCTAATAAAGAACATGTTTAAAAACCTTGTTTAAAAACTTTTGAACAGACTTGGACTATATTGCAGCAATTACCAACAAAGTTTTAATTTTTTATTTCACCTTTATTTAACCAGGTAGGCCAGTTGAGAACAAGTTCTCATTTACAATTGACGACAATGGGCTAATTATATTTATTTTATAACAGGCCTCCTTTTAACCCGCCTTTAACTAAATCCGGAGCACAACATTAACAAGAAGGTTCCAACTTAATTTAGCCAATGAAAACGTCTCATAGAAATGTAACTGTTCTAGATTCTTAAATAGGCATAAAATAGTAATAATGATATACAATAATAATAATAATGATAACACTAATTATAATAAATACTATTGCATCAAACCTCCAAACACAAGCTGCACACGTTCATTGGCCAACGTTCATCTCGTTTGTCCACCACAATATGAAAACGTTTGTCCCCGAGGACATTCCGCTTGTCGGCTTCCTTTCCCTGTCCTCTTTCTTCTCTAATTAATGTTTTACTTCAATGAAAAAGGCCTCCATCTTCCCAGTCAACAGTAGCCTAGGTCAAGACTCCTTTCACTCTCTCTCCTCAGCAGCAGGTGTACGTGAGGTGAGCAGCCCCAGATCCGCTTTCAGCAGGACACATAAGCTATACGTTTTATTGAGTTGCAATTGGCTGACACAGATGACACGCTCACGCAGTTCTCACTACGTCACGCACATTAAATTAAATGAACAGACGACGGGTCTGGCCGGGTAAATACCCTTTAAAAAATGTTTTTTTTTTACACATACCCGAGACCCTTGGCAATTAAATCAGACCCAACCCAGATCTGAGACAAAAGTCAGATTTTTAATTTGGAGTCTGTTAGACCCATGAAGACTTCTTGGTGACAGTCCCCTTAATCGTGGTAGGACGGCATTCCATTTAGGCTCCCACCACTAAAACCAAACGTCATCTAGGGTTTCTTCATTCTGCTATTCTACAACCGAGTACTGTGTTCACTATGTCTGTTCTCTCTTCTGTTTGATAACATTGTTCTATTCTCCTGTTCTATTCTCCTGTCCTGTCCTATTCTCCTGTTCTATTCTCCTGTCCTGTTCTATTCTCCTGTCCTGTCCTATTCTCCTGTCCTATTATCCTGTCCTGTTCTATTCTCCTGTTCTATTCTCCTGTCCTGTTCTATTCTCCTGTCCTGTCCTATTCTCCTGTTCTATTCTCCTGTCCTGTTCTATTCTCCTGTCCTATTCTCCTGTTCTATTCTCCTGTTCTATTCTCCTGTTCTATTCTCCTGTCCTATTCTCCTGTCCTGTCCTATTCTCCTGTCCTGTTCTATTCTCCTGTCCTGTTCTATTCTCCTGTCCTGTTCTATTGTCCTGTCCTGTCCTATTCTCCTGTCCTGTCCTATTGTCCTGTCCTATTGTCCTGTCCTATTGTCCTGTCCTGTCCTATTATCCTGTCCTGTCCTATTATCCTGTCCTGTTCTATTCTCCTGTCCTATTATCCTGTCCTGTCCTATTATCCTGTCCTATTCTCCTGTCCTGTCCTATACTCCTGTCCTGTTCTCCTGTCCTGTTCTATTCTCCTGTCCTGTTCTCCTGTCCTGTCCTGTTCTCCTGTCCTGTCCTATTCTCCTGTTCTATTCTCCTGTTCTATTCTCCTGTTCTATTCTCCTGTCCTGTCCTATTATCCTGTCCTGTCCTATTATCCTGTTCTATTCTCCTGTTCTATTCTCCTGTCCTCTCCTATTCTCCTGTCCTATTCTCCTGTTCTATTCTCCTGTCCTCTCCTGTTCTCCTGTTCTATTCTCCTGTCCTCTCCTGTCCTCTCCTGTTCTGTTCTCCTGTTCTGTCCTCCTGTCCTGTTCTCCTGTCCTGTTCTGTTCTCCTGTTCTGTTCTCCTGTCCTCTCCTGTTCTCCTGTCCTGTTCTGTTCTCCTGTTCTGTTCTCCTGTCCTATTCTCCTGTCCTATTCTCCTGTCCTGTCCTATTATCCTGTTCTATTCTCCTGTTCTATTCTCCTGTCCTGTCCTATTCTCCTGTCCTATTCTCCTGTCCTATTCTCCTGTTCTATTCTCCTGTCCTCTCCTGTTCTCCTGTTCTATTCTCCTGTCCTCTCCTGTCCTCTCCTGTCCTGTTCTCCTGTCCTGTTCTGTTCTCCTGTTCTGTTCTCCTGTCCTCTCCTGTTCTCCTGTCCTGTTCTGTTCTCCTGTTCTGTTCTCCTGTCCTGTTCTCCTGTCCTGTTCTGTTCTCCTGTCCTATTCTCCTGTCCTATTCTCCTGTCCTGTCCTATTATCCTGTTCTATTCTCCTGTTCTATTCTCCTGTCCTCTCCTATTCTCCTGTCCTATTCTCCTGTCCTATTCTCCTGTTCTATTCTCCTGTCCTCTCCTGTTCTCCTGTTCTATTCTCCTGTCCTCTCCTGTCCTCTCCTGTTCTGTTCTCCTGTTCTGTTCTCCTGTCCTGTTCTCCTGTCCTGTTCTGTTCTCCTGTTCTGTTCTCCTGTTCTGTTCTCCTGTTCTGTTCTCCTGTCCTGTCCTATTCTCCTGTCCTGTTCTATTCTCCTGTTCTATTCTCCTGTCCTGTTCTATTCTCCTGTCCTATTCTCCTGTGCTGTTCTATTCTCCTGTCCTATTATCCTGTCCTATTATCCTGTCCTATTATCCTGTTCTATTCTCCTGTCCTATTCTCCTGTCCTATTCTCCTGTCCTATTCTCCTGTCCTATTATCCTGTCCTATTATCCTGTCCTATTCTCCTGTCATATTCTCCTGTTCTATTCTCCTGTCCTGTCCTATTCTCCTGTCCTGTCCTATTCTCCTGTTCTATTCTTCTGTTCTATTCTCCTGTCCTGTCCTATTCTCCTGTCCTGTCCTATTCTCCTGTTCTATTCTCCTGTCCTATTATCCTGTCCTATTCTCCTGTCCTGTCATATTCTCCTGTTCTATTCTCCTGTCCTGTTCTATTATCCTGTCCTATTATATTCTCCTGTTCTATTCTCCTGTCCTATTCTCCTGTTCTATTCTCCTGTCCTGTCCTATTGTCCTGTCCTGTCCTATTCTCCTGTCCTATTCTCCTGTCCTGTTCTATTCTCCTGTCCTGTTCTAATCTCCTGTTCTATTCTCCTGTCATGTCCTAATCTCCTGTCCTATTCACCTGTCCTGTTCTATTCTCCTGTCCTGTCCTCCTGTCCTGTCCTGTCATATTATCCTGTCCTGTTCTATTCTCCTGTCCTATTCTCCTGTCCTGTTCTATTGTCCTGTCCTATTCTCCTGTCCTGTCCTATTCTCCTGTCCTGTTCTCCTGTCCTGTTCTATTCTCCTGTTCTATTCTCCTGTCCTGTTCTAATCTCCTGTCCTGTCCTATTCTCCTGTCCTATTCTATTCTCCTGTCCTGTCCTCCTGTCCTGTCCTGTCATATTATCCTGTCCTGTTCTATTCTCCTGTCCTATTCTCCTGTCCTGTTCTATTCTCCTGTCCTGTCCTCCTGT
>NW_025745519.1:0-18838 GCF_021184085.1 Oncorhynchus gorbuscha | reverse complement strand
AAGTAGTGGGCAGGCAGGTAAGATAGGAGATGGTAGGTTAGGTAAGTAGTGGGTAGGCAGGTAAAATAGGAGATGGTAGGTTAGGTAAGTAGTGGGTAGGCAGGTAAAATAGGAGATGGTAGGTTAGGTAAGTAGTGGGTAGGCAGGTAAGATAGGAGAGGGCTTTGACATAAGATAGGAGGGGGGCTACTTTTTCTTTGCTTTAGTTTCGTTCAGCCCCTTTCCCCAAAATGTATCGTGTGAAGGAATAAATGACCAGTAAATGGTAAATTCTCTGCCTTTTGTCATCCTTACTCGCACCTACAATCCCATACAGTCCCATACCTCTTTTACTCCATGGGGAGTTGAGTTGTACGTAACAAATGGTCCAAAATTCCTCCTGACCGTTGTGTAGGTCTGATCCGCAACTACAGAAAACATTTGGTTGTGGTAATTGCTGCCAAAGGAGGGTCAACCAGTTATCAAATCCAAGGGTTCACAAACTTTTCCCACCCTGCACTGTGAATGTTTACAGTGTGTTCAATAAAGACATGAAAACATATTTGTATGTTATTAGTTTAAACAGACTGTGTTTGTGCATTGTTGTGACATAGATGAAGATTACATTTATGACCAATTTATGCAGAAATCCAGGTATTTCAAAGGGTTCACATACTTTTTCTTGCCACTGTAGGTCATGCCACTGTTGCACCCTCCAAAGATAGATTAGAGGCAATTAAAGCTTTGCCTAAACCAAGCAGCATGATGTCTGTTGGGTGTGGCTGGTTACTGTTGACCGTGGTTGAAAGACTATGCAGAGAGTTCAACCTCTGCAGGATCATATTCATGGTAGAAAGATGGATGCGAGTGAAGTTGTGATATGGACTAATGACGCCGAGATGGAATTGGTCAAATTGAAACAAACAATGTCTACCCCTTGCTTGTGTTTGTCAGACCAAAATAAACCCATGTCCATGTCCCCCATGCTGTGCACGCAATTATTACACAGGCAAGAACGACTCATTAGACACATGCGAGACTGCTAGACTATCAGAACATTCTGTTGACAATGTCTCATGTTAGTCCGAAACAATGTACAATTCTTAACCCCTCAACTCTTCTCCCTACAGCAATGCCCGGTGAAGATGATGACTGGAACGTAGCTATTGTAATTGACTGTAGCCCTTGAGAGACAATCCAGACTTTTAGTTTTTTGTAGATAGGTCTGCCCAGAGAAATGGAAAAAGGGGATAAATTAGTTGGTTATGCTGTGACTGTTTTGGAAACTGTGGAGAGTGCTCGACTCAATTCACACTTATCAGCCCAGGCGGCAGAACCTTTGGCCTGACTAGAGCTTGTATTTTGTGAAAGGACATCTCTCTTAACATTTACACTGATAGTTGGTGTTGTTCATGATTTTGGAACATTGTGGAAGGACAGAGGGTTTTTGACCTCATCTGGAAAACAGATTGCACACAGTAACCTTGCTTCGTCTCTCTTACAGGCGGTCCAGCTACCCTCCTCTGTTTCTATAATCAAGTGTCAAACACATTCTTCCTCTAATGACAACATTTCTCAAGGGAACGCGAAAGCTGACCGTGTAGCTAAATTGGCTGCTTCCTGTTCTGTTTCCCCCATCCTACAGATGGCAGCAGTTTCAGCTCCCACCAAGCCTTTCTCTGTTGATGACGTCGTTGCTTTGCAGGCAACGGTTGATGAGTCAGAGAGACAAGTGGGCTGGGTGCTGTCGTAAAGATACTACGGGTGTGTGGCTGGATGAGTGGAGCCGACCAGACATTTTATTTAACCAGGTAGGCCAGTTGAGAACAAGTTCTCATTTACAACTGCAACCTGGCCAAGATAAAGCAAAGCAAAGCAGTGCGACACAAACAACAACACAGAGTTACACATGGAATAAACAAACACACAGTCAATAACACAATAGAAAAAAGAAGGGCAATAAATAGGCCATAGTAGCGAAGTAATTACAATTGAGCAAATTAACACTGGAGTGAAAGATGTGCAGATGATAATGTGCAAGTAGAAATACTGGTGAGCAAATGAGCAAAGAAGTCAATAAAAACAATAAGCACTGATTGTACAATGATGTAGGTAGATTGGATGGGCTATTTACAGATGAGCAGACCAGCCATGCCCCGTTGTGCATTCCATTTCCTTGCCAAATTGTGTCATGGTCAAGACCATGTGTCAAAAGGAGAGATAGTAGATCTTGTAAATAAATATTGGTGTACAGTAGGTTCTACTGTGTTTGCAAGAAATGTTTGATTCGCATGACTAATATTGTTGAATGCTGCATTTCAGTATCCCCCACGTCCCATCTAAGGCCTGAAGGACCTTTTGAGCACTTTATGATGGACTTCGTTGAGTTGACCCCTCGTGAGGGGAACAAGTATTGTTTGGTGATTGTTGATGTTTTCTTTTTTTCAATTTAAAGCAAATAATTTGTTTTTACAGCACCTTACACAACATGTAACATTTCCCTAATCACCCCATTCACTCTGTCCAATTTGAAATATAGTTGCATAGTGGAGACCAGAGTCTATCAAACTTGGGCTGTCTCTTGCGGAGGTCATAAGTGAGCTTTTCAAGAGGAAGAAAGTCAACAATCTGGGTTTGACTCATTGACCCCCAGGAGGGGTCATGACAACACAGGTGTCACTGACCAGGTGGTCACCCAGCTGGACGGGGTGGAGGGACTACAGGGTACGGAGACAGGAAGGGGGCACCGAGAACGGACACTGCTGTCATATGCTTTACATACATTTAATTAGGCTTTGCTTAGTCTGCTTTTTTATGTTCAATCCATTGATCAACAGTTATTATTATTACCACATTCAGTCCTCTATAGTCTCTACTGTCCCCCTCCTGACCAGGTCTGGACCACATTCAGTCCTCTATAGTCTCTACTGTCCCCCTCCTGACCAGGGCCTAAAAGGCTCTTGTCAAAAGAAGTGAAACATGCAGCTGTAGGCTTTTGAAGGATTTTAATGGAAGAAAACATTTTATCTTTGTATGAAAATTAGTGATAATTTGTATCCACTCTGCTGCTCCCAGCCTGGGTTGTTGACATAACATTTTATGTCATTTAGCAGATGCTTTTAACCCTAAGTCGCTATAGATAAGTGCCTTGCTCAAGGGCACATCGGCAGGGGCCACAGACACCTTCACTGGAGCTGACCTGAAAGCCTTGCTGTACAACACCCAGCTAGAGGCCATCCACAGCAGCCTGGTGTTCAGCCTGCTGCGCGTGTCATCCTACAGCCAGGGGGTGCTCTGGGGCTAATGACAGTGGAGGAGTGACATTTCCCAAATCAATGTGATGACCCACAAACCCAGTTTTCCAATATGAAATGTGAAATGACACATACAGTACATTCAATTATATCAAGGTAGTAGTAGTACTGGATGAGTCTAGCCAATTTAATCCACTCCATGTCACCCATGTCTCAAATGGGCCCTTGTCTGGGCAAAGAGCTGTCCAATTTGGGACACAGAAATCATTGATAGATTGTACAATCACACACTATCATGAGGAAAGTGAACTAAAGCTGTTTGGTCCACCCCCCTCTCTCCCGGGTCCTAGAACGCCCAGGGTGTCTCGGGCCCAACTCTAATGACCTGACGGGTGCGTCGGTCAGAGACTCTGGCTGCTCCCACCCCTACATGTCCTTTCTACAGGACGATACGAGGAGCTCATCCATGACCAGCTAGAACACTGCCGACTGGACATCAGAAAAATTAAAAGCAATTACAAACAAGCTATTGTTAGTTCCTTATCTAAAATAATGTGTTTATAAAGTACTTTTCATACATTTCTCTAAAAGCACTGATAATATAACACCAAATAAACAACTGTAGAAGATGTCTGTCTGTCTGTGTGTGTGTGCAGGAGGACAGTGTCCCAGTCCAGGGTCCAGGGCCCCATCAGGCCAGGTCTGCTCCTGTGTGGATGCCACCAGAGCCTCCCTTATTAGGCATGACTGGAGGAGGTACACAGACCTGTGAGTAGTACTACAGTATTCATTGTACACCTACCAAGTTTGATACTTGTATCTGAAATCGTGCAATTCATTAGCTCTTACTCGCTAGACCAGTGTTTCCCAACTCCAGTCCTCGAGTACCACCAACAGCACAGATTTCTGTTGTAACCCCAGACAAACTCACCTAAATCAACTCACTGAGGGCTTGATGATTAGTTGACAAGTTTAACCCCCTAAGGTTGAAATCTAATTACCTTAATAAAAAACATTAAA
The DNA here is from genome assembly GCF_021184085.1 of Oncorhynchus gorbuscha. Classification (NCBI taxonomy): domain Eukaryota; kingdom Metazoa; phylum Chordata; class Actinopteri; order Salmoniformes; family Salmonidae; genus Oncorhynchus; species Oncorhynchus gorbuscha. Next base: position 14,585 of record NW_025745519.1, on the reverse strand, counting down.
TGATGTCAGTTTAAGCTAGAGATATCTGTTTTTTTTTTACATGGAATGTTCCTCAATCCACCGCATCTGCCGATGTCTCACTTCCACATCTGCGGTGAAAGGTGACAGAGCTAGAGCATCTGCAGTGAAAGGTGACAGAGCTAGAGCATCTGCAGTGAAAGGTGACAGAGCTAGAGCATCTGCAGTGAAAGGTGACAGAGCTAGAGCATCTGCAGTGAAAGGTGACAGAGCTAGAGCATCTGCAGTGAAAGGTGACAGAGCTAGAGCATCTGCAGTGAAGGTGACAGAGCTAGAGCATCTGCGGTGAAAGGTGACAGAGCTAGAGCATCTGCGGTGAAAGGTGACAGAGCTAGAGCATCTGCAGTGAAGGTGACAGAGCTAGAGCATCTGCAGTGAAAGGTGACAGAGCTAGAGCATCTGCAGTGAAAGGTGACAGAGCTAGAGCATCTGCGGTGAAAGGTGACAGAGCTAGAGCATCTGCAGTGAAAGGTGACAGAGCTAGAGCATCTGCGGTGAAAGGTGACAGAGCTAGAGCATCTGCAGTGAAAGGTGACAGAGCTAGAGCATCTGCAGTGAAAGGTGACAGAGCTAGAGCATCTGCGGTGAAAGGGGACAGAGCTAGAGCATCTGCAGTGAAAGGTGACAGAGCTAGAGCATCTGCGGTGAAAGGTGACAGAGCTAGAGCATCTGCGGTGAAAGGTGACAGAGCTAGAGCATCTGCGGTGAAAGGTGACAGAGCTAGAGCATCTGCAGTGAAAGGTGACAGAGCTAGAGCATCTGCAGTGAAAGGTGACAGAGCTAGAGCATCTGCGGTGAAAGGGGACAGAGCTAGAGCATCTGCAGTGAAAGGTGACAGAGCTAGAGCATCTGCGGTGAAAGGTGACAGAGCTAGAGCATCTGCGGTGAAAGGTGACAGAGCTAGAGCATCTGCAGTGAAGGTGACAGAGCTAGAGCATCTGCGGTGAAAGGTGACAGAGCTAGAGCATCTGCGGTGAAAGGTGACAGAGCTAGAGCATCTGCGGTGAAAGGTGACAGAGCTAGAGCATCTGCGGTGAAAGGTGACAGAGCTAGAGCATCTGCGGTGAAAGGTGACAGAGCTAGAGCATCTGCGGTGAAAGGTGACAGAGCTAGAGCATCTGCAGTGAAAGGTGACAGAGCTAGAGCATCTGCGGTGAAAGGTGACAGAGCTAGAGCATCTGCAGTGAAAGGTGACAGAGCTAGAGCATCTGCAGTGAAAGGTGACAGAGCTAGAGCATCTGCGGTGAAAGGTGACAGAGCTAGAGCATCTGCAGTGAAAGGTGACAGAGCTAGAGCATCTGCGGGTGAAGGTGACAGAGCTAGAGCATCTGCGGTGAAAGGTGACAGAGCTGGAGCATCTGCAGTGAAAGGTGACAGAGCTAGAGCATCTGCAGTGAAAGGTGACAGAGCTAGAGCATCTGCGGTGAAAGGTGACAGGAGCTAGAGCATCTGCAGTGAAAGGTGACAGAGCTAGAGCATCTGCGGTGAAAGGTGACAGAGCTAGAGCATCTGCAGTGAAAGGTGACAGAGCTAGAGCATCTGCGGTGAAAGGTGACAGAGCTAGAGCATCTGCGGTGAAAGGTGACAGAGCTAGAGCATCTGCAGTGAAAGGTGACAGAGCTAGAGCATCTGCGGTGACAGAGCGAGAGCGTGGTTTTTCAGACCATGAGACACCCCAAAAATTGGTCTTCTCACAAAACCGTCTCTAGCATCCGAACGATTTGGCCTAAAAATATTACTAATATGCCTAATATGACCCCTCTATGGAAAGATGAGACTCTCATGAACACATACATGTTGGTTGTCTATGACTTGTCTGAAGTTCCCCCTGTACCAGTTTTACAAAATGAATTGAAGTATATTGTATATGCACACTGTTTAGTGCCAAAATGAATTGAAGTATATTGTATATGCACACTGTTTAGTGCCAAAATTAATTGAAGTATATTGTATATGCACACTGTTTAGTGCCAAAATGAATTGAAGTATATTGTATATGCACACTGTTTAGTGCCAAAATGAATTGAAGTATATTGTATATGCACACTGTTTAGTGCCAAAATGAATTGAAGTATATTGTATATGCACACTGTTTAGTGCCAAAATGAATTGAAGTATATTGTATATGCACACTGTTTTAGTGCAAAATGAATTGAAGTATATTGTATATGCACACTGTTTAGTGCCAAAATGAATTGAAGTATATTGTATATGCACACTGTTTAGTGCCAAAATGAATTGAAGTATATTGTATATGCACACTGTTTAGTGCCAAAATGAATTGAAGTATATTGTATATGCACACTGTTTAGTGCCAAAATGAATTGAAGTATATTGTATATGCACACTGTTTAGTGCCAAAATGAATTGAAGTATATTGTATATGCACACTGTTTAGTGCCAAAATGAATTGAAGTATATTGTATATGCACACTGTTTAGTTGCCAAAATGAATTGAAGTATATTGTATATGCACACTGTTTAGTGCCAAAATGAATTGAAGTATATTGTATATGCACACTGTTTGGTGCAAAATGAATTGAAGTATATTGTATATGCACACTGTTTAGTGCCAAAATGAATTGAAGTATATTGTATATGCACACTGTTTAGTGCAAAATGAATTGAAGTATATTGTATATGCACACTGTTTAGTGCCAAAATGAATTGAAGTATATTGTATATGCACACTGTTTAGTGCCAAAATGAATTGAAGTATATTGTATATGCACACTGTTTAGTGCCAAAATGAATTGAAGTATATTGTATATGCACACTGTTTAGTGCCAAAATGAAGGGGTTAAATACAAAAATAACAAATGTTTCCTGATCTTTCTAATATCTCTCAGATATAGGACAGACACTTCAGAATAAACTTATTTTTAATGTTTGGGGGGACTGTCTGTTGTTCCATGTAGTGAATCTGTTATTCAATGCGTTTGTATTGGCTCAAAGTGCTAAGGCCCAAGCCTACAATTTTCCCTCAAATATATATATTTTTATTGGTACTTCAAGGGATCTTAAAAATCAAACAGCTAAATGATCCTTGGTATGACTTTCTTAAAACATTTCCATATAGCTTAGTAGAACCCCCCCCGCCCCCCCCTCAGCTTAGACTCTTATGGGTTAATCAGTTGTGCTTGCCTGGAGCTACAACAAAAATGTGAGCTTTTGGTGGTACTCGAGAGCTGGAGTTGGGAAACACATTTGCTCTTCATAAAAATGTATCAGATATCAACATTTCTCAGCAATCATTTCTCATGAGTCAAAGTAGATGAAAATAAACCCCAAATGTTCAAATCATTCCTCCTTTATACCTGTGAGTAGTACTACAGTACATCTTTGCTCTGATAACAATGTAGTAGATGTCATATATTTTGATCAATCATACCTCAAGAATCAAAATAGATTCAAACACACACCAAGTATATGTCAAATGGTTGCCAGATCTGTTATTATTGCCTCAGACAACTCCATATTTGGCATGACAACAAGCGACAGAGGAGTTGGCTAAAACAGAAACGGATTGAAACTGGCAACCAGGCCTATTCCTCCATTTCGTTCTGCTACATTTCTGGGAAAAAAAAATGTCACAAATAATATTTTGTTCCATTTTCGACAAAGGATAAATCCTTCATCTGCTGGGTGTCTCTGTCATCTCTCATTGTCTCGATGGATACGTTGATGTCGAGAGGTGACACCGGCAAGAATATGACAGCTATTGTATAGTGTCTTTTCAAGATAGTTTTGACACCATGCTAGCGACGTTATTCTGTTATTCTTACTTTGCTGTTTTATTTTATTATTCTCTTTAATTTGCTGTTGACAAAGAGCTATTAAAATACAAAGCTAAGATAAATAACAAAAAGCATCAACACATTTCTAACTTTTATATGTATGACAAATGTTTTACTTTCTTCCACTATGTTTCTCAAAAGCATTTCTCTTTCCAACAATTTCGTTTTCTGTATTTTCGGTCCTTTGGAGCTTCAGGACAAGGTAAGCCTCAGGTCACAGTGACGTTCAAACCCGGCCAAAGAGTAACCCTCACTTAATGACATTAAATACTTAAAAATCATACAATGTGATTTTCTGGATTTTTGTTTTAGATTCCGTCTCTCACAGTTGAAGTGTACTTATGATAAAAATTACAGACCTCTACATGCTTTGTAAGTAGGAAAACCTGCAAAATCGGCAGTGTATCAAATGCTTGTTCTCCCCACTGTACCTAGAGAGTTTTCATCTGTATTTTTCGTAACTGTCTACATACCACCACAGACCGTTGCTGGCACTAAAACCACACTCAATGAGCTGTATACCGCCATAAGCAAACAGGAAAACGCTCCTAGTGGTGACTTTAATGCAGGGAAAGTTAAATCAGTTCTATCAGCATGTTAAATGTGCAACCAGAGTGAAAAAAATTCTAGACCACCTTTACTGCGTGTAGTGATCGTGTTTGGTGTGGGGGGAGAAAATTAATTCATGCACGATAGCGCACAATCGCAGCCGGTTTGGGTTCGGTGTAAGTCTATAAAAAAAAGGTCAGATGAAGCAGATTTTTATATATTTTAATTTTATTTTACTAGGCAAGTCAGTTAAGAGCAAATTCTTATTTTCAATGACGGCCTAGGAACAGTGGGTTAACTGCCTGTTCAGGGGCAGAACGACATATTTGTACCTTGTCAGCTCGGGGATTTGAACTTGCAACCTTCCGGTTACTAGTCCAACACTCTAACCACTAGGCTACCCGGGACTGCTTTGCTAGCACAGACTGGAATATGTTCTGGGATTATTCCGACGGTATTGAGGATTACAACACATGGCTTTATCAATAAGTGCATTGAGGATGTCGTCCCCACAGTGACTGTACGTACGTACATACCCCAACCAGAAGCCATGGATTACAGGCAACATCCGCACTGAGCTAAACGGTAGAGATGTCACTTTCAAGGAGCGGGACTCCCGCTATCCGAGGAACCATCAAACAGGCAAAGCATCAATACAGGACTAAGATCAAATCGTACTACACCAGCTCAGATGCTCGTCGGATGTGGCAGAGCTTGCAAACTTTTACAGACTACAGGGGAAGCACAGCCGAGAGCTGCCCAGTGACACGAGGCTACCAGATGAGCTCAATAACTTCTATGCTCGCTTCGAGGCAAGTAACACTGAAACATACATGAGAGCATCAGCTGTTCCGGATGACTGTGTGATCACGCTCTCCTCAGCCAATGTGAGCAAGACCTTCAAACAGGTCAACATTCACAAGGCCGCAGGGCCAGACGGATTGCCATGACCTCTACTCTTGAGCATGCGCTGACCAACTGGCTGACCAAGTGTCTTCACTGACATTTTCAACCTCTCCCTGTCTAAGTCTGTAATACCAACATGTTTCAAGAAGACCACCATAGTCCTTGTGCCCAAGAACACTAAGGTAACCTGCCTAAATGACTACCGACCCATAGCACTCACGTCTGTAGCCATGAACTGCTGTGAAAGGCTGGTCATGGCTCACATCAACACCATTATCCCAGAAACCCTAGGCCCACTCAATTTGCATACCACACCAACAGATCCAGAAATGATGCAATCTCTATTGCACTCCACACTGCCCTTTTACACCTAGACAAAAGGAACACCTATGTGAGAATGCTATTTATTGACTACAGTTCAGCATTCAACACCATAGTGCCCTCAAAGCTCATCACTAAGCTAAGGACCCTGGGACTAAACACCTTCCTCTGCAACTGTGGATCCTGGATATCCTGACGGGCCGCCTCCAGGTGGTAAGTGTAGGTAACAACACATCTGCCACGCTGGTCCTCAACGAGTGGGCTCCTCAGGGGTGCGTGCTCAGCCCCCTCCTGTACTCCCTGTTCACTCATGACTGCATGGCCAGGCATGACTCTCCCAACACCAAGGCGATTTTGTTGGGGGTACGTTATAGGCCGCCCAAGCAGAATGCATTATTTGAAGGTCTTGAAATGGTGTTGTCAAACTGTAATGATTCGCTTTTGAAGGAAATCATTTTGTTAGGGGATTTCAATACTGATGTCTGAAAAAAGAATAGCCCAACATACAATCTATTTATGCACTTTTGTAGATTACTTGCTCTGACCCAAATGATAAAAGATCCCACCAGAATATGTGAAACAGTGCAAAGTACAACAATCACAGAGTGGAGTAATAGTCTATGGAATCAGTGATCATTTTATTACATTTTGCACAAGGAGGATTTGTAAAGATATATTTAAGTGTCACACAACCGTTTGAATCAGAGGACTCAAAAAATACTGTGTTGAAAAGTTTAGGGAGGAAGTGGGAAAAATTGACTGGTCACCTGTTTAAATGTAGATTCCTTGATGTGGTGAATGTGATGGCTCCCATTAGATGGGTCACCTGTTTAAATGTATATTCCTTGATGTGGTGAATGTGATGGCTCCCATTAGATGGGTCACCTGTTTAAATGTAGATTCCTTGATGTGGTGAATGTGATGGCTCCCATTAGATGGGTCACCTGTTTAAATGTATATTCCTTGATGTGGTGAATGTGATGGCTCCCATTAGATGGGTCACCTGTTTAAATGTAGATTCCTTGATGTGGTGAATGTGATGGCTCCCATTTGATGGGTCACCTGTTTAAATGTAGATTCCTTGATGTGCTGAATGTGATGGCTCCCATTAGATGGGTCACCTGTTTAAATGTATATTCCTTGATGTGGTGAATGTGATGGCTCCCATTAGATGGGTCACCTGTTTAAATGTAGATTCCTTGATGTGGTGAATGTGATGGCTCCCATTTGATGGGTCTGGGTAAAGCAGAGATCTATCCCTTGGTTTAATCATGATTCTAGAATCTATCCAAGTCCTTTGAGGCCTTTAAGACATTTAAAAACAGCATGATTTTGTCATATATAAGCGTCACAGATATTAAGCACAGAGCAGTTGTACATGAGCAAATGTATGAATATGTTAACAAACAGGATCTAATGTATGATTTTCAGTCAGGTTTTAGAAAAACATACTCCACTGATTCAGGTCTACTTTACTTGACTGACTTCATCAGGAAAGAGATTGATGAGGGAAATCTGTGTGGAATCGTACTGCTTGACCTAGAGAAGGCCTTTGACACAGACAACCACTGTCTCCCAATCTCCAAACTGGAAACTTTAAGGTTAAGCAGTATCCCTCTAGGCTGGGTAAAGTCCTATTTATCAGGAAGGGAGCAAGTAGTAGAGGTTAATGTTATTGCTGCTAACGTGGTCTCAGGATTCTGTTACTGCTGCTAACATGGTCTCAGGATTATGTTACTGCTGCCAACGTGGTCTCAGGATTCTGTTACTGCTGCTAACGTGGTCTCAGGATTCTGTTACTGCTGCCAACGTGGTCTCAGGATTCTGTTACTGCTGCTAACGTGGTCTCAGGATTCTGTTACTGATGCTAACGTGGTCTCAGGATTATGTTACTGCTGCCAACGTGGTCTCAGGATTCTGTTACTGCTGCTAACGTGGTCTCAGGATTCTGTTACTGCTGCTAACGTGGTCTCAGGATTATGTTACTGCTGCCAACGTGGTCTCAGGATTCTGTTACTGCTGCCAACGTGGTCTCAGGATTCTGTTACTGCTGCTAACGTGGTCTCAGGATTCTGTTACTGCTGCCAACGTGGTCTCAGGATTCTGTTACTGCTGCTAACGTGGTCTCAGGGTTCTGTTACTGCTGCTAACGTGGTCTCAGGGTTATGTTGCTGATGCCAACGTGGTCTCAGGATTCTGTTACTGCTGCTAACGTGGTCTCAGGATTCTGTTACTGCTGCTAACGTGGTCTCAGGATTCTGTTACTGCTGCTAACGTGGTCTCAGGATTCTGTTACTGCTGCAAACGTGGTCTCAGGATTCTGTTACTGCTGCCAACGTGGTCTCAGGATTCTGTTACTGCTGCTAATGTGGTCTCAGGGTTCTGTTTCTGCTGTTGACATGGTCTCAGGGTTATGTTGCTGCTGCCAAGGTGGTCTCAGGGATATGTTGCTGCTGCCAACTTGGCCTCAGGGTTATGTAGCTGCTGCCAACGTGGCCTCAGGGTTATGTTACTGCTGCCAACGTGGTCTCAGGGTTATGTTGCTGCTGCCAACGTGGTCTCAGGGTTATGTTGCTGCTGCCAACGTGATCTCAGGGTTATGTTGCTGTTGCCAACGTGGTCTCAGGGTTCTGTTGCTGCTGTTGCCAACGTGGTCTCAGGGTTCTGTTGCTGCTGTTGCCAACGTGGTCTCAGGGTTATGTTACTGCTCCTGCCAACGTGGTCTCAGGCTTCTGTTGCTACTGTTGCCAACGTGGTCTCAGGGTTATGTTGTTGCTCCTGCCAACGTGGTCTCAGGGTTCTGTTGCTGCTGCTGCCAACGTGGTCTCAGGGTTCTGTTGTTGCTGCTGCCAACGTGGTCTCAGGGTTCTGTTGTTGCTCCTGCCAACGTGGTCTCAGGGTTTTGTTGCTGCTGTTACCAACGTGGTTTCAGGGTTTTGTTGCTGCTGTTGCCAACGTGGTCTCAGGGTTTTGTTGCTGCTGTTGCCAACGTGGTCTCAGGGTTCTGTTGTTGCTGCTGTTGCCAACGTGGTCTCAGGGTTCTGTTGCTGCTGTTGCCAACGGGGTCTCAGGGTTCTGTTGCTGCTGTTGCCAACGTGGTCTCAGGGTTCTGTTGCTGCTGTTGCCAACGTGGTCTCAGGGTTTTGTTGCTGCTGTTGCCAAAAGTGGTCTCAGGGTTTTGTTGCTGCTGCTAATGTGGTGTCAGGGTTCTGTTGCTGCTGCTGCCAACGTGGTCTCAGGGTTCTGTTGCTGCTGTTGCCAACATGGTCTCAGGGTTCTGTTGTTGCTGCTGTTGCCAACGTGGTCTCAGGGTTCTGTTGTTGCTGCTGTTGCCAACGTGGTCTCAGGGTTCTGTTGTTGCTGCTGTTGCCAACGTGGTCTCAGGGTTATGTTACCGCTGCCAACGTCGTCTCAGGGTTCTGTTGCTGCTCCTGGCAACGTGGTCTCAGGGTTCTGTTGCTGCTCCTGGCAACGTGGTCTCAGGGTTCTGTTGCTGCTCCTGGCAACGTGGTCTCAGGGTTCTGTTGCTGCTCCTGGCAACGTCGTCTCAGGGTTCTGTTGCTGCTCCTGGCAACGTGGTCTCAGGGTTCTGTTGCTGCTCCTGGCAAAGTGGTCTCAGGGTTCTGTTGTTGCTGCTGTTGCCAACGTGGTCTCAGGGTTCTGTTGTTGCTGCTGTTGCCAACGTGGTCTCAGGGTTATGTTACCGCTGCCAACGTCGTCTCAGGGTTCTGTTGCTGCTCCTGGCAACGTGGTCTCAGGGTTCTGTTGTTGTTCCTGCCAACGTGGTCTCAGGGTTCTGTTGCTGCTCCTGGCAACGTGGTCTCAGGGTTCTGTTACTGCTCCTGCCAACGTGGTCTCAGGGTTCTGTTGCTGCTCCTGGCAACGTGGTCTCAGGGTTCTGTTGCTGCTCCTGCCAATGTGGTTTCAGGGTTATGTTACTGCTGCCAACGTGGTTTCAGGGTTATGTTACCGCTGCCAACGTGGTCTCAGGGTTCTGTTACTGCTCCTGCCAATGTGGTTTCAGGGTTATGTTACTGCTGCCAACGTGGTTTCAGGGTTATGTTACTGCTGCCAACGTGGTCTCAGGGTTCTGTTGCTGCTCCTGGCAACGTGGTCTCAGGGTTCTGTTACTGCTCCTGCCAACGTGGTCTCAGGGTTCTGTTGCTGCTCCTGGCAACGTGGTCTCAGGGTTCTGTTGCTGCTCCTGCCAATGTGGTTTCAGGGTTATGTTACTGCTGCCAACGTGGTTTCAGGGTTATGTTACCGCTGCCAACGTGGTCTCAGGGTTCTGTTACTGCTCCTGCCAATGTGGTTTCAGGGTTATGTTACTGCTGCCAACGTGGTTTCAGGGTTATGTTACTGCTGCCAACGTGGTCTCAGGGTTCTGTTGCTGCTGCTGCCAACGTGGTCTCAGGGTTATGTTACTGCTCCTGCCAACGTGGTCTCAGGGTTATGTTACTGCTGCCAACGTGGTCTCAGGGTTATGTTACTGCTGCCAACGTGGTCTCAGGGTTATGTTACTGCTGCCAACGTGGTCTCAGGGTTATGTTACTGCTGCCAACGTGGTCTCAGGGTTCTGTTGTTGCTGCTGTTGCCAACGTCGTCTCAGGGTTATGTTACCGCTGCCAACGTGGTCTCAGGGTTCTGTTGCTGCTCCTGGCAACGTGGTCTCAGGGTTATGTTACTGCTCCTGCCAATGTGGTTTCAGGGTTATGTTACTGCTGCCAACGTGGTCTCAGGGTTATGTTATTGCTGCCAACGTGGTCTCAGGGTTCTGTTGCTGCTGCTGCCAACGTGGTCTCAGGGTTATGTTACTGCTCCTGCCAACGTGGTTTCAGGGTTATGTTACTGCTGCCAACGTGGTCTCAGGGTTCTGTTGCTGCTGCTGCCAACGTGGTCTCAGGGTTATGTTACTGCTCCTGCCAACGTGGTCTCAGGGTTATGTTACTGCTGCCAACGTGGTCTCAGGTTTATGTTACTGCTGCCAACGTGGTCTTAGGGTTATGTTACTGCTGCCAATGTGGTCTCAGGGTTCTGTTGCTGCTGCTGCCAACGTGGTCTCGGGGTTCTGTTGCTTCTGCTGCCAACGTGGTCTCAGGGTTCTGTTGCTGCTGCCAATGTGGTCTCAGGGTTCTGTTGCTGCTGCTGCCAACGTGGTCTCAGGGTTCTGTTGCTGCTGCTGCCAACGTGGTCTCAGGGTTCTGTTGCTGCTGCCAATGTGGTCTCAGGGTTATGTTACTGCTGCCAACGTGGTCTCAGGTTTATGTTACTGCTGCCAACGTGGTCTTAGGGTTATGTTACTGCTGCCAATGTGGTCTCAGGGTTCTGTTGCTGCTGCTGCCAACGTGGTCTCAGGGTTCTGTTGCTGCTGCTGCCAACGTGGTCTCAGGGTTCTGCTGCTGCTGCCAACGTGGTCTCAGGGTTCTGTTGCTGCTGCCAATGTGGTCTCAGGGTTCTGTTGCTGCTGCTGCCAACGTGGTCTCAGGGTTCTGTTGTTGCTCCTGCCAACGTGGTCTCAGGGTTCTGTTGCTGCTGCTGCCAATGTGGTCTCAGGGTTCTGTTGTTGCTCCTGCCAACGTGGTCTCAGGGTTCTGTTGCTGCTGCTGCCAACGTGGTCTCAGGGTTCTGTTGCTGCTGCTGCCAACGTGGTCTCAGGGTTATGTTACTGCTCCTGCCAACGTGGTTTCAGGGTTATGTTACTGCTGCCAACGTGGTCTCAGGGTTCTGTTGCTGCTGCTGCCAACGTGGTCTCAGGGTTCTGTTGCTGCTGCTGCCAATGTGGTCTCAGGGTTCTGTTGTTGCTCCTGCCAACGTGGTCTCAGGGTTCTGTTGCTGCTGCTGCCAACGTGGTCTCAGGGTTCTGTTGCTGCTGTTGCCAACGTGGTCTCAGGGTTCTGTTGTTGCTCCTGCCAACGTGGTCTCAGGGTTCTGTTGTTGCTCCTGCCGACGTGGTCTCAGGGTTCTGTTGTTGCTCCTGCCAACGTGGTCTCGGTTGTTGCTGCTGTTACCAACGTGGTCTTAGGGTTATGTTGTTGCTGCTGCTGCCAACGTGGTCTCGGGGTTATGTTGTTGCTGCTGTTGCCAACGTGGTCTCAGGGTTCTGTTGTTGCTCCTGCCAACGTGGTCTCAGGGTTCTGTTGTTGCTCCTGCCAACGTGGTCTCAGGGTTATGTTGCTGCTGCTGCCAATGTGGTCTCAGGGTTATGTTGTTGCTGCTGTTGCCAACGTGGTCTCAGGGTTATGTTACTGCTGCCAACGTGGTCTCAGGGTTATGGTGCTGCTGTTGCCAACGTGGTCTCAGGGTTATGTTGTTGCTGCTGTTGCCAACGTGGTCTCAGGGTTCTGTTGTTGCTCCTGCCAATGTGGTCTCAGGGTTATGTTGCTGCTGTTACCAACGTGGTCTCAGGGTTATGTTGCTGCTGCTGCCAACGTGGTCTCAGGGTTATGGTGCTGCTGTTGCCAACGTGGTCTCAGGGTTATGTTGTTGCTGCTGTTGCCAACGTGGTCTCAGGGTTATGTTACTGCTGCCAACGTGGTCTCAGGGTTCTGTTGCTGCTCCTGCCAACGTGGTCTCAGGGTTATGTTACTGCTGCCAACGTGTTCTCAGGGTTCTGTTGCTGCTGCTGCGAACGTGGTCTCAGGGTTATGTTACTGCTCCTGCCAATGTGGTCTCAGGGTTTTGTTGCTGCTGCTAACGTGGTCTCAGGGTTCTGTTGCTGCTGCTGCCAATGTGGTCTCAGGGTTCTGTTGCTGCTGTTGCCAACGTGGTCTCAGGGTTCTGTTGTTGCTGCTGTTGCCAACGTGGTCTCAGGGTTATGTTACTGCTGCCAACGTGGTCTCAGGGTTATGTTACTGCTGCCAATGTGGTCTCAGGGTTCTGTTGCTGCTGCTGCCAACGTGGTCTCAGGGTTCTGCTACTGCTGCTGCCAACGTGGTCTCAGGGTTCTGTTGTTGCTGCCAACGTGGTCTCGGGGTTATGTTACTGCTGCCAATGTGGTCTCAGGGTTCTGTTGCTGCTGCTGCCAACATGGTCTCAGGGTTATCTTACTGCTTCTAACAACGTGGTCTCAGGGTTATGTTGCTGCTCCTGCCAACGTGGTCTCAGGGTTCTGTTGTTGCTCCTGCCAACGTGGTCTCAGGGTTCTGTTGCTGCTGCTGCCAACTTGGTCTCAGGGTTCTGTTGCTGCTGTTGCCAACGTGGTCTCAGGGTTATGTTACTGCTCCTGCCAACGTGGTCTCAGGGTTATGTTGCTGCTGCTAATGTGGTGTCAGGGTTCTGTTGTTGCTGCTGCTGCCAATGTGGTCTCAGGGTTCTGTTGTTGCTCCTGCCAACGTGGTCTCAGGGTTCTGTTGTTGCTCCTGCCAACGTGGTCTCAGGGTTATGTTGCTGCTGCTGCCAACGTGGTCTCAGGGTTCTGTTGCTGCTGTTGCCAACGTGGTCTCAGGGTTCTGTTGCTGCTGCTGCCAACTTGGTCTCAGGGTTCTGTTGCTGCTGTTGCCAACGTGGTCTCAGGGTTCTGTTGCTGCTGTTGCCAACGTGGTCTCAGGGTTATGTTGCTGCTGCTGTTGCCAACGTGGTCTCAGGGTTCTATTGCTGCTGTTGCCAACGTGGTCTCAGGGTTCTGTTGCTGCTGCTGCCAACGTGGTCTCAGGGTTCTGTTGCTGCTGTTGCCAACGTGGTCTCAGGGTTCTGTTGCTGCTGTTGCCAACGTGGTCTCAGGGTTATGTTGCTGCTGCTGTTGCCAACGTGGTCTCAGGGTTCTGTTGTTGCTCCTGCCAACGTGGTCTCAGGGTTCTGTTGTTGCTCCTGCCAACGTGGTCTCAGGGTTATGTTGCTGCTGCTGTTACCAACGTGGTCTCAGGGTTATGTTGCTGCTGCTGCCAACGTGGTCTCAGGGTTATGTTGTTGCTGCTGTTGCCATCGTGGTCTCAGGGTTCTGTTGTTGCTCCTGCCAACGTGGTCTCAGGGTTCTGTTATTGCTCCTGCCAACGTGGTCTCAGGGTTATGTTGCTGCTGCTGCCAACGTGGTCTCAGGGTTATGTTGTTGCTGCTGTTGCCAACGTGGTCTCAGTGTTATGTTACTGCTGCCAACGTGGTCTCAGGGTTATGTTACTGCTGCCAACGTGGTCTCAGGGTTATGTTGCTGCTGCTGCCAACGTGGTCTCAGGGTTCTGTTGTTGCTCCTGCCAACGTGGTCTCAGGGTTTTGTTACTGCTGCCAACGTGGTCTCAGGGTTCTGTTGCTGCTGTTACCAACGTGGTATCAGGGTTTTGTTGCTGCTGCCAACGTGGTCTCAGGGTTATGTTGCTGCTGCCAATGTGGTCTCAGGGTTCTGTTGCTGCTGTTACCAACGTGGTATCAGGGTTTTGTTGCTGCTGCCAACGTGGTCTCAGGGTTATGTTGCTGCTCCTGCCAATGTGGTCTCAGGGTTCTGTTGTTGCTGCTGCCAACGTGGTCTCAGGGTTATGTTGCTGCTGTTACCAACGTGGTCTCAGGGTTATGTTACTGCTCCTGCCAACGTGGTCTCAGGGTTATGTTACTGCTCCTGCCAATGTGGTCTCAGGGTTATCTTACTGCTGTTGCCAACGTGGTCTCAGGGTTATGTTGCTGCTGATGCTGCATGTCTGAAGCAGTCTCAGCTCTTCTGATTAGCCGTTCCAGTACTTTCTATGCTCTCTAGCTTTGCTAGTCCTCTGAGGGAGAATCTCAATGACACTTTCCTCATGTTCTCTCCTCGCCTTCTTCTCAATACCCATTGGAGGAGAAGGTCAGAGAGCCGGGACCTCGGGCTTTCTCATCCAATGGGTTTTGAGAAGGATTCGAGGAGAGCGGATGGGAGGAGTATGCAATTGAGATTCTCCCAGAGACTTTGGCCTTTTCTCTGAGATGTAGCTATGAGCTGACTGTACAGTATTGCTGCTGGAAGATCTCTCATGATCCTCCTACACATTGGCATAGTATGCTCTGACTGGACTGTTAAATATAGACAAGCAG
>NW_025745518.1:0-18843 GCF_021184085.1 Oncorhynchus gorbuscha | reverse complement strand
ACTGGACGGCGTTCGCGCATGTTGGATGCATCTCCATCTTGTCGTTTGTCATTATCGGACTGGCCGGTGTTGCTCGGAGTTCGTTCGTCATTGGAGCCATCTTCTGCCTCGCCTCCTCATCTGATAGCGGAGTTGAAGGAGCACAGCAAGAAGAGCATGGCAATCAACGCTGGTCGCTTGTCACAAGCCATGGAAGCAGAAGACAGCGGCAGTCTACACTTCTAACGAGAGGCCCAGAGCGGATACAAACAACAAATAGTTTCTCCGCCCTGGAGCCTGATCTTCCTGCACCTTCGTTGCTGGGGGTAACTGTGTCTGTGGCTGCTCTGCTTACTCCTACTCCTTCCACTACAATTTTGAAGTCGACGTCAGCAACCTTCCATCCCTGCTCTGGATTGAGCGGGGCTTCTCTATCTGTTGGAGGCCTGCTGTTCCTGGTGCAAAAACAATGTCCTACGCCAGGACATGGACATCAATATCATTGAGGCGGTGTGCCCTAGTAGGAAGTCCACTGTGTGCAGCTCACCCTGCACTAACATGAATAACATGAGAATATCTACTTTTGCTAAGCTTGCCAGTAAAGCAATGAAAACAAGCAAGCATCCCAGAAAAGAGCTCAAAATTGCCCACGTTAACATATGTAGCTTGAGAAATTAATATCTTGGTAGTAACAGATGACATTCATATTCTGATTATCTCTGAAACTCACTTAGACAAAACTTGTATTGCTACCACTGATGATACAGTGGTAGCAATACAAGGTTATAACATTAACAGAAAAGACAGACATGCCAGTGGTGGATGTTGCTGTTTATATTCAGAACCACATTCCTGTAAAGATTAGAGAGGATCCCATGTTAAATACTTTTGAAGTAACATGGCTAGAGGGTCATCTGCCTCACCTAAGGCCCATTCTTGTGGGAAGCTGCTATAGACCACCAAGTGCTAACAGTCCGAATCTAGATAATGTGTGAAATGCTTGATAATGTATGTGATATCAACAGAGAGATATATTTTCTGGGTGATTTATATAATGACTGGCTTTTATCAAGCTGCCAACTCAAGAAGAAGCTTCAAACTGTAACCAGGGCCTGCAATCTGGTTCAGGTTATCAGTCAACCTACCAGAGTAGTTACAAACAGCACAGGAATGAAATCATCAACGTGTATTGATCACATCTTTACTAATGCTGCAGAAATGTGCTTGAAAGCAGTATCCAGATCCATCAGATGTAGTGATCACAATATAGTAGCCATATTTACGAAAACCAAAGTTCCAAAGGCTAGGCCCGATATAGTGTATAAGAGGTCATTGTTACGCCCTGACCTTAGTTTTCTATGTTTTATGTATTATTTTGGTCAGGTCAGGGTGTGATGAGGGTGGGTATGCTTGTTTGTTCTGTCTAGGTTTTTTTGTATATCTAGGGGTGTTTGTTAGTCTTATCCCAGTTACTAATAAGCATGCACCCATTAAGAAAATGACTGTAAAAACTGTTAACTCCCAGAGGATTGATGAGGATTGACAAATGGTATGGCTGAGAGGGATGAGGTAAAATGAATGACAAGTAAGTCTGGCTGCACAACTGATTGGCAAACATACTGCAAATTGACAAATCATGTGAGTAAACTGAATAAAAAGAATAAGAAACAACATAAAACTAAGATAAATGACAAAGAATGGTAGTAAAAAGCTTTGGAGCACTTTCGATTACGTTAATGAAAAAGGCAAACTCGGCTCCATCATTCATTGAATCAGATGGCTCATTCATCACAAAACCCACTGATATTGCCAACTACTTAAAAAAAAAAAATTATTGGCAAGATTATCACATTTCGGCATGACATGCCAGCAACAAACGCTGACACTACACATCCAAATATATCTGACCAAATGATAAAAGACAATAATTGTACTTTTGAATTCTGTAAAGTGAGTGTGGAAGAGGTTAATTTTTTCAATTTTCAACAATGACAAGTCACTGGGGTCTGCCAACTTGGATTGAAATTACTGAGGATAATAGAGTACAATATTGTGTCTCCTATTTGCCATATCTTCAATATAAACCTACTAGAAAGTGTGTGCCCTCAGGCCTGGAGGGCAGCAAAAGTCATTCCACTACCTAGGAATAGTAAAGCCCCCTTTACTGACTCAAGTAGCTGACCAATCAGCCTGTTAACAACCCTTAGTAAAGTTTTGGAAAAGAGTAGAGTTGTTGCTGCCTTGGACACTTGCAACGGAAGTGGTGAGGACTTGGTGGATGAATTGGAAAAAGACAATCCAGAATCGGCTAAGCTGCTTCGAGAAGTGGCTGTGAAAGTTCAAATGTTGGCATCTGGCAATGACATTACAGTGGAGCACGTGGATGCTGAAGACTCTTCTGTTCCAAAGGAGCTGAACAGTGTGAAGTTCAAAACCAAAGCCTCAAAGGCAGTGAGCGAAATTGTTGTGAAAAGGTTCAGGAGTGGTATCTCATTTTGGTTCAACCTTCCCATTAATTTAGTGCCACTCCCAGCTTGATGAATGCATCTGGCCTATCTGTCAGGATCCTTGATTCCGCGGCCACTGTGCTTCTACAGACCAATGTGGATTCTGAGGCATTAAAAATAATTGATAACTTTGTTGAAGATGTCAAGGACATTGTGAACTAAGCTAAATTAGAACAGCCAACAAGCGCCAAGAGAGATCCCCAAATGTGACACTGCATTGTGCTTCTGGAGCACACAGTGAACTGCCTGTCTCAATCCTGAGCTTTCATTCACCAAGTAGGAGTGAATCACCTACAGCAGATTGTAGCTCATCTTCTGTATCTGGTGTGTGGGATTCAACTTGCTGTGTTGAATAGAAAATAGAAAATACCAGAGCAATCTGAGACAAGTAAGAGCGAGGCAATACTACAAGAGGTCAACTCAACTGGACTTGGTGCTCTCAATAAAATGCCAAAATGAGAACTCTCAACCATTACTGCCTCTCTGTGATTCCAACCTGGTGCCCTGCACCAAAGAGGTCTTGTCCCAGATTGTGACCATGTATAGGTCAGAGGTGGTAGATTTGAAATGCACATCATCTATTTCAGATAATTGCTCTTCCAACTCCCTTGAAGTCTGTGGCTTTATGGACGGTATCATTTCTTACCTCGAAGACATGACTGATTCCGGTTCTTCATCGTTGGAGGGATTAAGAGATATTCCAGCCTCACTGATTAAGAAGCTCTCCAGTGAAGAGTTCAAAATGAACACTACCAACTAAGTGCGAAAAATACTGATAAAATCAGTCAGTAGCTTTCCCAGGAAAGTCAGTTCCAGCCAGACAGATTCTCAGGTGTCACCAACATCAACAATTTCCTTGAGGCATACCAATTCAACTGCTTTTGATATCATTGGATCAATTAACAAAGACATAAAAAGGCTTTTCCCACTAACGACTTATAATACATCTCTATGGGAGGCAGACTTTATGCTTCAACATAGCAATGAGAAAAGCTTAGAGTACATTGAGGCAGCCCCCGAAGGCTCCCAGTCTGCTGTGGAAGTGTCTAAGAAGATTTGGACAAATGCAAAGATTATTTACCACAATGTGAAGACATAGATGAGGAAATGTCTGCAATAGTGGATATCATCATAAAGGAGGTACAGGATATACACAGGAAGAAGGGAGGGTTGCATCCCACCCTGATCAAATCAAACGCATAATTTCTGAGAGCCACTCGACCCCCCAGCTTCTGACAGTGGTGGTGGAAAGAATGCATCCGATACAGTCCTTACTAAGCTGAATATGAATGAAAAGAAGTTGGAGAAGCCCACAGTTTACGAGATGATTCAGCTGTTTTCAGAAGGGTCTGTGAAGCGCCTCCTGCTTCCTAGCCTTGTGCCCTCTTTAGCTTCAATGAGTTTGGCTCAGGGAGTCAGTGTAACTGCTAGCTTAACCAAATATAGGATTTCATGCTTTTCTGGTACATCAGCATTTAGTGACACAGTCAGTCTGTTTACCAAAGTAATGGTAAGCCAAGTCATGGACTTGTGGTTTCTGATGCACAAAGCAGAGGGTCATCTCCAACAAGAACTGTAACTGATATAGGAAGTCTACTGAGTGGTAAATCCTCCCCTTTACCACATTTCTCAACCATCAGCATGGCAAAAAGTAAGACCTCCAATGCTGCACGAGGCTTTGAGGCCAACAAAGATGCTGAGGAAATGGATACCACCAGATGTTCTGGTGTAGGTTAGAGCACTGTTTGTGATCAGATGTCAACCAGCCTGGATGTTGTCAAAGATGTCTCGCTTTCAGACCCTTCCTCTAATCATTTAGGCGGTGATAGTCTCATCAGCATGTTAGTGGAAGGGACTTCTGTCAAAAATCCCAAATGGATCTGTACGTAGTTGACGTCACACACACATCACAAGACCTGATCCCAAAAGTGTTGGCTGCCTCCTGTGCATGGTCATGCTGCTCACTGCACAGTTGAAAAATACATGGCAAAAATAAATCAAAACTGGATGGTGTTCAGAGAACAAACAAAATATAACTATTGTAAAATATACTGTGTCCATCAAATGCATATAGCATTTATAAGCTGGATGTAGAAGCCTAAGTGTTGTTGTCCATTAGTTTACTCCAATTATGGGAGGGATGGTAGGGTTAGGGGAAAATAATAAAGGAAAATATATTGGAAAACATATATATAATTTATATATTTACAAGAAAAATAAGAGGGACTGGAAATGATGCAGACAATTACATTGATGGAAGCCACAATCTATCTGCAATAATTAAAGCTGATCTACCCTCCATTTAAAAAATACCATTATACCATTATATTCATATTCCAAATTAAATTTTGTGCTGGAGTGGCAGATGCGGTTGTTGTCATTCTGAGGATGATGACTTGTAGTGACATTGTTCTTCTCTTCCTCTTAGCCTTCCATAAAGGGGAACAAGAAGGATTCCAAGAAAGATTTCCACCCATCCGAATTAGAACAAGATCTTATACAGCAGGAACATTCTATTTTCTATATTAGTGTACAAAGAAATGCTATTGCAAAGGAGAGAGAGTCATATCTTAGACAGTACCAGTCAAAAGTCTGGACACTCCTACTCATTCAAGGGTTTTTCGTTATTTGTGGAATAATAGTGAAGACACCAAACTGTGAAGTAACACATTTGGAATCATGTAGTAACCATTTTTGGAGTTAGAGCTACAGGATGCCCATTTCTGTTTAAAAAAGCTAGCCTTTGCTTTCCTGATTGACTGTGTATGTTTTCCTGACTTCCCTGAAAAGTTGCATATCGCGGGGACTATTCGATGCTAGTGCAGTCCGCCAGGATGTTTTTGTGCTGGTGGGCACAAGGGCAGTCAGGTCTGGAGTGAACCAAGGGCAATATCTGTTCTTAGTTTTTACTGTTCTTAGTCTTACATTTTTTGAAAGGGGCATGCCTATTTAACCTGTTGCGTCTAGCAATCCCGTATCCGGGAGCGTAATTATAGCCTCAAGCTCATTACCATAACGCAACGTTAAACTATTCATGAAAATCGCAAATTAAATGAAATAAATATATTGGCTCACAAGCTTAGCCTTTTGTTAACAACACTGTCATCTCAGATTTTCAAAACATGTTTTTCAACCATAGCTACACAAGCATTTGTGTAAGAATATTGATAGCTAGCATAGCATTAAGCCTAGCATTCAGCAGGCAACATTTTCACAAAAACAAGAAAAGCATTCAAATAAAATAATTTACCTTTGAAGAACTTCGGATGTTTTCAATGAGGAGACTCTCAGTTAGATAGCAAATGTTCAGTTTTTCCAAAAAGATTATTTGTGTAGGAGAAATCGCTCCGTTTTGTTCATCACGTTTGGCTAAGAAAAAACCCCGAAAATTCTGTCATTACAACGCCAAACTTTTTTCCAAATGAACTACATAATATCGACAGAAACATGGTAAACGTTGTTTAGAATCAAGCCTCAAGGTGTTTTTCACATATTTATGATAAGATATGATATGATTAATGATAAGTCATTCGTGGCAGTTTGGTTTCTCCTCTGAAGCAAATGGTAAAATACACGCAGCTGGAGATTGCGCAATAATTGCAACGGAGGACACCAAGCGGGGCACCTGGTAAATGTAGTCTCTTATGGTCAATCTTCCAATGATATGCCTACAAATACGTCACAATGCTGCAGACGCATTGGGGAAACGACAGAAAGTGTAGGCTCATTCCTTGCGCATTCACAGCCATATAAGGAGACATTGGAACAAAGCGCATTCAAAATCTGGGGCATTTCCTGTTTGAAATTTCATCTTGGTTTCGCCTGTAGCATCAGTTCTGTGGCACTCACAGATAATATCTTTGCAGATTTGGAAATGTCAGAGTGTTTTCTTTCCAAAGCTGTCAATTATATGCATAGCCGAGCATCTTTTCGTGACAAAATATCTTGTTTAAAACGGGAACGTTTTTTTATCCAAAAATTAAAAGAGGTCCCATTGTTGCATAGGGTCAATTCACATGAAAAGAAAGGGAGAGTTATCAGACTTCTGTTCCAAAAGGACCCATTTATAGGCCAGGCCTATACTTTAAACTGCACATTTTAGTTAGCAGCTGTTAGTATCTAATCTTGTGGATCCCTTAATTATACATTTCCATAGAGATATGGCACATTATTTAACGTGTATTTCAGACATTTCAAGATCCAGAGAAGAGGGTCCTGCACAGACGTGTTTGAAAACGTTTCCCAGATCTCAGCATGGTACTAGGAAAAGGGCTTTCAAAAGCTCCTGGTATGAGGACAATTCATGGCCTTATCAGGATAAGGTAAGACCCAGATGCAGACCGTGTTGAAGTAACAATGTTTATTACAGCAACAGATGCAAAGGTACAGGATGGAAGACAGGCCCAGGGTCAGGTTAGGCAGAGGTCGGAAATCCAGATGGGGAAAAGGTATAGAACGGCAGGCAGGCTCAGGGTCAGAGGCAGGCAGAGTGGTCAAGCGGCCGGGTACAGGGTCAGGACAGGCAAGGGTCAAAAACCAGGATGGCGAGAATAAGAGATGCTGGGAAAAGACAGGAGCTGCCAGGACAAATGCTGGCAAGCTTGACAAACAAGATGAACTGGCAACATACAAACAGAAAACACAGGTATAAGTACACAGGGAATAATGGTGAAGATGGGCGACACCGGGGGGGGGTGAAACAGACAGGTGAAGGTGTAAGTCAAGATTCAACTGTCTCTGCCCAATACACCTGAATCTGCCTTCACATCACAGTCAGGTTTCTCTGCCCAATACACCTGAATCTGCCTTCACATCACAGTCAGGTTTCTCTGCCCAATACACCTGAATCTGCCTTCACATCACAGTCAGGTTTTTGTAACTGGAAAAAGGCGCAGTTTAAAGATTGTGGGTTTAAGCTCCATTCAAAGGCAGAGCATCCTATCAATGCTATGTATGCTCGGAATCAGCATAAAAGGGCTATTGACAGCAACTCATCAATGTTAGATGTCATAAATGAGGACCGGAAAAAGAAAGTGGAGGGAAACTGTACTTACATTAAAACAAGTGCAGATGTGCTCCTATTAACTGCCACTCAAAATAAAGCGCAGCAAGGTCACTGAGAGACTGATGACTCTCACAACAAGGGTCATCTTTTGACAATCTTAGAAGAAATAGCAGAGCATGACCCTCTCATAGAGAACTGGATGAATGCATGTGGCAATGCTAAGTACACAAGCCACCAAATCCAGAACAAAGTTCTTGAGGGTTTAGCTGAGATGGTACAAAGTGAAATAATAAGAGAAGTAGAAGAAAGTTATGTTTTTAGTGTAATTGCAGAGGAAACCAAAGATTTAAAGAAATAAGAACAAATGTCTTTAGTACTATTACAACGGGGGCCATCCACAAAATCTTTTTACACTTTCAGTCAGCTGATAGCTTAGATGCAGTAGGTCTCACAAAAATGATAATTGATTGCCTTGAAAAACATGGTCTGGACTACGGAAATAATCTTGTGGGGCAAGGCTATGATGGTGCATCCGTCATGAGTGGAAAGCATTCTGGTGTGTCTGCACGGATTAAAAACATTGCAATATTTGCATTTTATGTGCACTGTAATGCACATTGTTTGAATTTGGTTCTTGTCGATGTTGTAAAATCAGTGCCTGAGGCAGTTAACTTCTTTGCTCTCCTGCAGAATCTTCATAACTATGTATCTGGCTCGTACGTTCATCTCAAATGGCTTGCAGTTCAGAAAGAGCTGTATCCACAGCAGCAGCCCAGGGAACTACAGAGACTTACGGATGTAAGGTGGGCATGCAGATACATGGCATGCCGTAATCTGAGGGACAGGCTTCCATCAGTTCTGAGCGTGCTACAGGATATCACACTTGAACTGCCAGTTCTTTCTCAGATAGATTTACAATTCATTGGGCTTTGGTTACCTTTTGTAAAGAGCTTGGAGACGGCAAATGTCTTTTTGACATGCTCCAATCAAGCTCTCTTTAACTAACAAGGGCTGTGGATCTGGTAGGTGCCCTTACAGACACATTGCAGGACTACAGTGAGGGTTACTTAGGAGAGATATGGATAGAGGTTGAAGAGATTGCAGAGCACTGCAAAATAAGTGTACAAACAGTGTATAAAATACAGCCTAAAACAAGCATAATATTTCATGACTCATTGATGATGAGCACTGTAGGACAGAAAAATAGTGACCAACGTGATGGTGAGAGCTTCCAAAGAGCTATATTTTATCAGGTGCTTGACAGTCTGACAGCTGAGCTGCAGAGGCGTTTTTCAAAGAAGAATTGCTAGATAATGCAAGCGGTCCAGTCTCTCATCCCAAGGAGGACAACATTATTGAATGTGGAACCTCTGTTTGCCTTTGCTCAGACCTTTGAGTCAGTTTCAGAGGACCTCAAACATGAGATTCATCAAACCAAGCGGCTTCTTGATAGGAGAGAGAAAATTGGAAGGGACAGACCATCTACTCTACTTGACTCTGCTGTGTTTCTAGAACCTTATAAAGAGGTCTTCCATGAGCTATTTCGACTTTGTAAGATTTCTGTTGTTACACCAGTCACCAGTGCTTCCTGCGAGAGAAGCTTCTCAGCTTTAAAACGGATTAAAACCCACCTTAGGAGAACAGTGGTTGATGACAGGATAAGTCACCTCAGAATTCTCAGTGTTGAGTCAAGGAGGACAAGCTCCCTCAACAACGATGAGTTTGTGAAACATTTTGCCAGTTCTCACCAGAACAGCAGAATTATGTTGTTTTAAATAATTTGGCACTTAGACGGTCCCTCTGGTCATGATTAAAACCTGCACGGTGTACTAGCTAGTACACGGACATTCAAAAATGATAAATCCAAAGGGTATCATGTCACACAGATGTAATTTGGTCTTGATTAGGCCAATTCCAAAACTTTTCTTTGCTATTAGTTAACATAATATATATGAGCTTAAATATGATACTGTAAGTTTGTAATATTGATGGGCAACAAAATGAATTACATTTTTCAAGCCCATTTCTGCTTGATACCTGGTATGGCAAATTGCAGTGTGTTTAATTTTTTTTTAAATTGACTTATTCATGTAACTTATTTATGCAATTTATGTAACACACACATTTATGTAACACACTTATGTCTCTATCAGTTTTGCACATCGAGAGATTGAAATTGTTTCCCATTCCTCCTTGCAAAACAGCTCGAGCTCAGTGAGGTTGGATGGAGAGCATTTGTGAACAGTAGTTTTCAGTTCTTTCCACAGATTATCGATTGGATTCAGGTCTGGACTTTGACTTGGCCATTCTAACACCTGGATATGTTTATTTTTGAACCATTCCACTGTAGATTGAGCTTTATGTTTTGGATCATTGTCTTGTTGGAAGACAAATCTCCGTCCCAGTCTCAGGTCTTTTGCAGACTCCATCAGGTTTTCTTCCAGAATGGTCCTGTATTTGGCTCCATCCATCTTCCCATCAATTTTAACCATCTTCCCTGTCCCTGCTGAAGAAAAGCAGGCCCAAACCATGATGCTGCCACCACCATGTTTGACAGTGGGGATGGTGTGTTCAGGGTGATGAGCCTTGTTGCTTTTACGCCAAACATAACGTTTTGCATTGTTGCCAAAAAGTTCAATTTTGGTTTCATCTGACCAGAGCATCTTCTTCCACATGTTTGGTGTGTCTCCCAGGTGGCTTGTGGCAAACTTTAAACAACACTTTTTATGGATATCTTTAAGAAATGGCTTTCTTCTTGCCACTCTTACATAAAGGCCAGATTTGTGCAATATACGACTGATTGTTGTCCTATGGACAGAGTCTCCCACCTCAGCTGTAGATCTCTGCAGTTCACCCAGAGTGATCATGGGCCTCTTTCTCTTGTACAAAAGAAGTTACAAATAACGTGAAAAAAACACATAATTGGTTAGGTGCCTGTAAAACTGCTGCCATTTCTTCCTAGTGCCATTTTAGAATCAAGAAGTTCCTCCTTTGTAATTTGGCCTTCACATGAGTCTTTCTGTACAGATTTTACATTATTAATAGGAAAATAATCCATTCAAATAGCTTCGGTTAGTGGAGATGGAAACTGAAATGAAAACACATTCTTAAAGTACTTTACTTCTTCAAAATATAATTGGGTGAATCATGCGTTACTCCATCATTTCTAACAAGTTTTAATCAATTGTTTTTGGTAGCATTTCTATGTTGAAGATTGGAAAATACTTTGGTGCATTTTTCTCCATATTCCATCCAGTTCACTTTATTTTTATAATATATTACACTGGATATTTCTTGAATAAGTTCCTCCATTTCCTTTTGTTTTTCCTCTAACTTATTCTGTGCCTCTTTGGTACAGTTTCTAGTGCTATCTAACTGTACTGTTACTCCTTCCATTTCCTTTGATAATATGGACTCTTTTGATCTAAATTGCTTTTGTTTTATAGATGAGTACTGAATTGCATGGCCTCTACAGGCGCAATTGAAAGTGTCCCATACAATAAGGGGATCAGCTGTATCTATGTTATGTCAAGAAAAAGTCCTTTATAAATTATTCTGTCCGAGTTATAAACAAAAAATTCCAATATCCTCGCCCACGTGGAAATTCTGTAAGAGTAATATATATGCCAATTATGTGATGATCCAACTGCATTCTGTCCCCTATCAAAACTTTTAAAACTTTTGGTGCCAGAGAGAATGACATAAGAAATAATAAAAAATAGAAATAATAAAGTTGACTACTCACTAGGTCAGGGTATTTAAGTCTCCGCCATGTATATCTCACTAGGTCAGGGTATTTAAGTCTCCGCCATGTATATCTCACTAGGTCAGGGTATTTAAGTCTCTGCCATGTATATCTCACTAGGTCAGGGTATTTAAGCCTCCATATATCCACTAATTCCAATATATCCATGACATTCATTTCCTTAAGTGCCTGAGGGTGATAGTTTGTAGTGTGATTTCCTTTATGGTACATAGAGGTATTTTAAACCGTATTATAATCTCCCACCATAATAATATAGTCTAGTGTTGCTTGTAGAGTTGATAAATTCTTACATATATTTTCAAAGAAGCTTGGATCATCATTATTTGGACCATATTGTCATGTTTTGTCATTTATTATCATGTCTTGTCCCTGTGCTTCCCATTCTATTCGTTTCCCTCTGCTGGTCTTATTAGGTTCTTTCCCTCTTTCTATCCCTCTCTCTCCCCCTCCCTCTCTCACTCTCTCGCTCTCTCTTCTCTCTATCGTTCCGTTCCTGCTCCCAGCTGTTCCTATTCCCCTAATCATCATTTAGTCTTCCCACACCTGTTCCCGATCCTTTTCCCTGATTAGAGTCCCTATTTCTCTCCTTGTTTCCCGTACCTGCCCTGTCGGATCCTCATATATAATTCACCGTGCTGTGTCTATGTTTTGCCCTGTCGTGTCGTGTTTCCCTCAGATGCTGCGTGGTGAGCAGGTGTCTGAGTCTGCTAGGTTCAAGTGCCTTCCCGAGGCAACCTGCAGTTCTCGATCAAGTCTCCAGTCTGTTCTCGTCTTTACGTGTAGTATTATGCTTTTTTGTTTTGTAAAGTTTATTCTGGATTAAATACTCTGTTTTCGCCAAGTCGCTTTTGGGTCCTCATTCACCTGCATGACAGAAGGATCCGACCGAGGAATGGACCCAGCGACTACAGACGCTCGTAACACTGCCGTCGAGATCCAAGGAGCCATGCTCGGCAGACACGAGCAGGAATTGTCTGCTGCTCGCCATGCCGTGGAGAGCCTGGCCGCTCAGGTTTCCGACCTCTCTGGACAGTTCCAGAGTCTTCGTCTCGTGCCACCTGTTACTTCCTGGCCTGCCGAGTCTCCAGAACCTAGGGTTAATAACCCACCTTGCTACTCCGGGCAGCCCACTGAGTGCCGCTCCTTTCTCACCCAGTGTGAGATTGTGTTCTCTCTCCAACCCAACACATACTCTAGAGAGAGAGCTCGGGTTGCTTACGTCATTTCACTCCTTACTGGCCGGGCCCGAGAGTGGGGCACAGCTATCTGGGAGGCAAGGGCTGATTGTTCTAACAATTACCAGAACTTTAAAGAGGAGATGATTCGGGTTTTTGACCGTTCAGTTTTTGGTGGGGAGGCTTCTAGGGTCCTGGCTTCCCTATGCCAAGGTGATCGATCCATAACGGATTACTCTATAGAGTTTCGTACTCTTGCTGCCTCTAGTGACTGGAACGAGCCGGCGCTGCTCGCTCGTTTTCTGGAGGGACTCCACACAGTGGTCAAAGATGAGATTCTCTCTCGGGAGGTTCCTTCCAGTGTGGACTCTTTGATTGCTCTCGCCATCCGCATAGAACGACGGGTAGATCTTCGTCACCAGGCTCGTGGAAGAGAGCTCGCATCAACGGTGTTTCCCTGCTCCGCATCGCAACCATCTCCCTCCTCTGGCTCTGAGACTGAGCCCATGCAGCTGGGAGGGATTCGCATCTCGACTAAGGAGAGGGAACGGAGGATCACCAACCGCCTGTGCCTCTATTGCGGATTTGATGGACATTTTGTTAATTCATGTCCAGTAAGAGGCCAGAGCCCATCAGTAAGCGGAGGGCTACTGGTGAGCGCTACTACTCAGGTCTCTTCATCTAGATCTTGTACTACTATGTCGGTCCATCTACGCTGGACCGGTTCGGGTGCTACATGCAGTGCCTTGATTGACTCTGGGGCTGAGGGTTGTTTCATGGACGAAGCATGGGTTCGGAAACATAACATTCCTTTCAGACAGTTAGACAAGCCTACGCCCATGTTTGCCTTAGATGGTAGTCATCTTCCCAGTATCAGATTTGAGACACTACCTTTAACTCTCACAGTATCTGGTAACCACAGTGAGACTATTTCTTTTTGATTTTTCGTTCACCTTTCACACCTGTTGTTTTGGGTCATCCCTGGCTAGTATGTCATAATCCTTCTATTAATTGGTCTTGTAATTCTATCCTATCCTGGAACGTATCTTGTCATGTGAAGTGCTTAATGTCTGCCATCCCTCCCATTTCTTCTGTCCCCACTTCTCAGGAGGAACCTGGCGATTTGACAGGAGTGCCGGAGGAATATCATGATCTGCGCACGGTCTTCAGTCGGTCCCGAGCCAACTCCCTTCCTCCTCACCGGTCGTATGATTGTAGTATTGATCTCCTTCCGGGGACCACTCCTCCTCGGGGTAGACTATACTCTCTGTCGGCTCCCGAACGTAAGGCTCTCGAGGATTATTTATCTGTGTCTCTTGACGCGGTACCATAGTGCCTTCTTCCTCTCCGGCCGGGGCGGGGTTCTTTTTGTTAAGAAGGACGGTACTCTGCGCCCCTGCGTGGATTATCGAGGGCTGAATGACATAACGGTTAAGAATCGTTATCCGCTTCCCCTTATGTCATCAGCCTTCGAGATTCTGCAGGGAGCCAGGTGCTTTACTAAGTTGGACCTTCGTAACGCTTACCATCTCGTGCGCATCAGAGAGGGGACGAGTGGAAACGGCGTTTAACACTCCGTTAGGGCATTTTGAGTACCGGGTTCTGCCGTTTGGTCTCGCCAATGCGCCAGCTGTTTTTCAGGCATTAGTTAATGATGTTCTGAGAGACATGCTGAACATCTTTGTTTTTGTCTATCTTGACGATATCCTGATTTTTTTCACCGTCACTCGAGATTCATGTTCAGCACGTTCGACGTGTTCTACAGCGCCTTTTAGAGAATTGTCTCTACGTAAAGGCTGAGAAGTGCTCTTTTCATGTCTCCTCCGTTACTTTTCTCGGTTCCGTTATTTCCGCTGAAGGCATTCAGATGGATTCCGCTAAGGTCCAAGCTGTCAGTGATTGGCCCGTTCCAAGGTCACGTGTCGAGTTGCAGCGCTTTTTAGGTTTCGCTAATTTCTATCGGCGTTTCATTCGTAATTTCGGTCAAGTTGCTGCCCCTCTCACAGCTCTTACTTCTGTCAAGACGTGTTTTAAGTGGTCCGGTTCCGCCCAGGGAGCTTTTGATCTTCTAAAAGAACGTTTTACGTCCGCTCCTATCCTCGTTACTCCTGACGTCACTAGACAATTCATTGTCGAGGTTGACGCTTCAGAGGTAGGCGTGGGAGCCATTCTATCCCAGCGCTTCCAGTCTGACGATAAGGTTCATCCTTGCGCTTATTTTCTCATCGCCTGTCGCCATCTGAGCGCAACTATGATGTGGGTAACCGTGAACTGCTCGCCATCCGCTTAGCCCTAGGCGAATGGCGACAGTGGTTGGAGGGCGACCATTCCTTTTGTCGTTTGGACAGACCATAAGAACCTTGAGTACATCCGTTCTGCCAAACGACTTAATGCCCGTCAAGCTCGTTGGGCGTTGTTTTTCGCTCGTTTCGAGTTTGTGATTTCTTACCGTCCGGGTAGCAAGAACACCAAGCCTGATGCCTTATCCCGTCTGTTTAGTTCTTCTGTGGCTTCTACTGATCCCGAGGGGATTCTTCCTTATGGGCGTGTTGTCGGGTTGACAGTCTGGGGAATTGAAAGACAGGTTAAGCAAGCACTCACGCACACTGCGTCGCCGCGCGCTTGTCCTAGTAACCTCCTTTTCGTTCCTGTTTCCACTCGTCTGGCTGTTCTTCAGTGGGCTCACTCTGCCAAGTTAGCTGGTCATCCCGGTGTTCGAGGCACTCTTGCGTCTATTCGCCAGCGATTTTGGTGGCCGACTCAGGAGCGTGACACGCGCCGTTTCGTGGCTGCTTGTTCGGACTGCGCGCAGACTAAGTCGGGTAACTCTCCTCCTGCCGGTCGTCTCAGACCGCTCCCCATTCCTTCTCGACCATGGTCTCACATCGCCCTAGACTTCATTACCGGTCTGCCTTTGTCTGCGGGGGAAGACTGTGATTCTTACGGTTGTCGATAGGTTCTCTAAGGCGGCACATTTCATTCCCTCGCTAAACTTCCTTCCGCTAAGGAGACGGCACAAATCATTATCGAGAATGTGTTCAGAATTCATGGCCTCCCGTTAGACGCCGTTTCAGACAGAGGCCCGCAATTCACGTCACAGTTTTGGAGGGAGTTCTGTCGTTTGATTGGTGCGTCCGTCAGTCTCTCTTCCGGGTTTCATCCCCAGTCTAACGGTCAAGCAGAGGGCCAATCAGACGATTGGTCGCATACTACGCAGCCTTTCTTTCAGAAACCCTGCGTCTTGGGCAGAACAGCTCCCTTGGGCAGAATACGCTCACAACTCGCTTCCTTCGTCTGCTACCGGGTTATCTCCGTTTCAGAGTAGTCTGGGTTACCAGCCTCCTCTATTCTCTTCCCAGCTTGCCGAGTCCAGCGTTCCCTCCGCTCAAGCGTTTGTCCAACGTTGTGAGCGCACCTGGAGGAGGGTGAGGTCTGCACTTTGCCGCTACAGGGCACAGACTGTGAGAGCCGCCAATAAACGCAGGATTAATAGTCCTAGGTATTGTTGCGGCCAGAGAGTGTGGCTTTCCACTCGCAACCTTCCTCTTACGACAGCTTCTCGTAAGTTGACTCCGCGGTTCATTGGTCCGTTCCGTGTCTCCCAGGTCGTCAATCCTGTCACTGTGCGACTGCTTCTTCCGCGACATCTTCGTCGCGTCCATCCTGTCTTCCATGTCTCCTGTGTTAAGCCCTTTCTTCGCACCCCGTTCGTCTTCCCTCCCCCCTCCCGTCCTTGTCGAGCGCACCTATTTACAAGGTACATAAGATCATGGACATGCGTTCTCGGGGACAGGGTCACCAATACTTAGTGGATTGGGAGGGTTACGGTCCTGAGGAGAGGAGTTGGGTTCCGTCTCGGGACGTGCTGGACCGTTCACTCATTGATGATTTCCTCCGTTGCCGCCAGGATTCCTCCTCGAGTGCGCCAGGAGGCGCTCGGTGAGTGGGGGGGTACTGTCATGTTTGTCATTTATTATCATGTCTTGTCCCTGTGCTTCCCATTCTATTCGTTTCCCTCTGCTGGTCTTATTAGGTTCTTTCCCTCTTTCTATCCCTCTCTCTCCCCCTCCCTCTCTCACTCTCTCGCTCTCTCTTCTCTCTATCGTTCCGTTCCTGCTCCCAGCTGTTCCTATTCCCCTAATCATCATTTAGTCTTCCCACACCTGCTTCCGATCCTTTTCCCTGATTAGAGTCCCTATTTCTCTCCTTGTTTCCCGTACCTGCCCTGTCGGATCCTCATATATAATTCACCGTGCTGTGTCTATGTTTTGCCCTGTCGTGTCGTGTTTCCCTCAGATGCTGCGTGGTGAGCAGGTGTCTGAGTCTGCTAGGTTCAAGTGCCTTCCCGAAGCAACCTGCAGTTCTCGATCAAGTCTCCAGTCTGTTCTCGTCTTTACGTGTAGTATTATGCTTTTTGTTTTGTAAAGTTTATTCTGGATTAAATACTCTGTTTTCGCCAAGTCGCTTTTGGGTCCTCATTCACCTGCATGACACATATAGGTTAATAAGCCAGATCTGTTTATTGGCCAATACATATTTAAAATAATCCATCTACCTTGATGATCTGTTTGGACAATTGGCACATTTGGATCAAAGTTACTGTTAATTAATATCATCACCGCTTTTAATAATTTTGAATTTCTTTCAGTCCTTTTTCCACAAAACTTCATCTAAAATTGTTGAATGAGTTTCCTTTAAACAATAGATATTATATTATTTATCTTTTAGCCAGGTAAATACTGATCGTCTTTTTTATTATCTGTTGAGCCATTACATTTATATCTGGCTATATTTATTTCACCACTTACCACAATGAGTTTCAATTGTATTTATCAAAATATATGTTTGTAGTGTCATGTTTTGTCTTATATTGTCTTGTAATTATGCTTTCCCTTCTGTTCGTTTCCCCCTGCTGGTCTTATTAGGTTCGTTCCCTTTTTCTATCCCTCTCTCTCCCCCTCCCTCTCTCTCCTCTCTCTATCGTTCCGTTCCTGCTCCCAGCTGTTCCTCATTCTCCTAACTCACTCATTTAGTCTTTTCACACCTGTCCCCTATTTTGTCCTCTGATTAGAGTCCCTATTTCTCCCCTTGTTTTCCGCTTCTGTCCCTGTCGGATCCTTGTATGAAGTTCGCTGTGCTGTGTCATTGTCTCGCCCTGTCGTGTCTTGTCTCCTTCAGATGCTGCGTGTGAGCAGGTGTCTTAGTCTTAGTGCGTTTCCTGAGGCAACCTGCAGTCAATGGTCGAGTCTCCAGTCTGTCCTCGTCACTTCGAGTGGAATTAAGTTTTTTCATGTTTTGTTTTCTTCTTTAATTGTCCAGGAGTATTACTTTTGCCATTTACTGGAATAAAGACTCTGTTTTCGCCAAGTCGCTTTTGGGTCCTCATTCACCTGCATAACATGTAGACCATTAAAAAGTAACGTGATGATTGAGTGTCCATATAGCTGTAGCATGATATTTGCATTGCTACTAAGTAAACCTCCAATTGGTTCCCACTCTTCCACCCGCTAAAAGCCCTCCTCATCCCGAGTTGGGTTGTCATCCCAATGTCCAGCAGACCACCTCCGACCCCCCGGATCCCATAGCCCCAGAGAGACCGGGACCCATCCTTCGAAAAGAGCACACAGTGCCACCCACAGAAGAGAAGCAGATCAACCGCCAAATCAATATATAATTTTAAAAAATGAATTATGTTCCATAATTATCTATTCATATTTGTAGTAATGTAGACAATTTATGCAAAGAATTTTACCTCTCACCAGTCTCGCCATTACTAAAATTACATTTATGGCAAACAATTTGTTTATTAGCAAACAATTATTGTGAATCATGCTATATTTTCCCTAAAATCGTTTACGCCCTCGCAACAGCTGTGGGATACACACACACCCACACTCAACCCCTTTCCCCCACAACAACCATAGACTGTCATGTTTTGTCATTGATTATCATGTCTTGTCCCTGTGCTTCCCCTTCTATTCGTTTCCCTCTGCTGGTCTTATTAGGTTCTTTCCCTCTTTCTATCCCTCTCTCTCCCCCTCCCTCTCCCACTCTCTCGCTCTCTCTTCTCTCTATCGTTCCGTTCCTGCTCCCAGCTGTTCCTATTCCCCTAATCAATCATTTAGTCTTCCCACACCTGTTCCTTATCTTTTCCCCTGATTAGAGTCCCTATTTCTTCCCTTGTTTTCCGTTCCTGTCCTGTCGGATCCTTGTCTATTATTCACCGTGCTGTGTCTATGTATTGCCCTGTCGTGTCGTGTTTCCCTCAGATGCTGCGTGGTGAGCAGGGGTGTCTGAGTCTGCTAGGTTCAAGTGCCTTCCCGAGGCAACCTGCAGTTCTTGATCAAGTCTCCAGTCTGTTCTCGTCATTACGAGTAGTATTATGCCTTTTGTTTGTAAAGTAACTTTACT
>NW_025745517.1:0-18877 GCF_021184085.1 Oncorhynchus gorbuscha | reverse complement strand
TTTATCCTATCCTAGGTATTCCTTAAAGAGGTGGGGTTTCAGGTGTCTCCGGAAGGTGGTGATTGACTCCGCTGTCCTGGCGTCGTGAGGGAGTTTGTTCCACCATTGGGGAGCCAGAGCAGCGAACAGTTTTGACTGAGCTGAGCGGGAACTGTACTTCCTCAGTGGTAGGGAGGCGAGCAGGCCAGAGGTGGATGAACGCAGTGCCCTTATTTGGGTGTAGGGCCTGATCAGAGCCTGGAGGTACTGAGGTGCCGTTCCCCTCACAGCTCCGTAGGCAAGCACCATGGTCTTGTAGCGGATGCGAGCTTCAACTGGAAGCCAGTGGAGAGAGCGGAGGAGCGGGGTGACGTGAGAGAACTTGGGAAGGTTGAACACTAGACGGGCTGCGGCGTTCTGGATGAGTTGTAGGGGTTTAATGGCACAGGCAGGGAGCCCAGCCAACAGCGAGTTGCAGTAATCCAGACGGGAGATGACAAGTGCCTGGATTAGGACCTGCGCCGCTTCCTGTGTGAGGCAGGGTCGTACTCTGCGGATGTTGTAGAGCATGAACCTACAGGAACGGGCCACCGCCTTGATGTTAGT
Source organism: Oncorhynchus gorbuscha (assembly GCF_021184085.1). NCBI lineage: Eukaryota > Metazoa > Chordata > Actinopteri > Salmoniformes > Salmonidae > Oncorhynchus > Oncorhynchus gorbuscha. The sequence continues at coordinate 18,292 of NW_025745517.1, read as the reverse complement.
TGAGAACGACAGTTTGTTGTCCAGGATCACGCCAAGGTTCTTAGCGCTCTGGGAGGAGGACACAATGGAGTTGTCAACCGTGATGGCGAGATCATGGAACGGGCAGTCCTTCCCCGGGAGGAAGAGCAGCTCCGTCTTGCCGAAGTTCAGCTTGAGGTGGTGATCCGTCATCCACACTGATATGTCTGCCAGACATGCAGAGATGCGATTCGCCACCTGGTCATCAGAAGGGGGAAAGGAGAAGATTAATTGTGTGTCGTCTGCATAGCAATGATAGGAGAGACCATGTGAGGTTATGACAGAGCCAAGTGACTTGGTGTATAGCGAGAATAGGAGAGGGCCTAGAACAGAGCCCTGGGGGACACCAGTGGTGAGAGCGCGTGGTGAGGAGACAGATTCTCGCCACGCCACCTGGTAGGAGCGACCTGTCAGGTAGGACGCAATCCAAGCGTGGGCCGCGCCGGAGATGCCCAACTCGGAGAGGGTGGAGAGGAGGATCTGATGGTTCACAGTATCGAAGGCAGCCGATAGGTCTAGAAGGATGAGAGCAGAGGAGAGAGAGTTAGCTTTAGCGGTGCGGAGCGCCTCCGTGATACAGAGAAGAGCATCGTGACAGTAACTCTGCAACGTGACAGTAACTCTGCACCGTGACAGTAACTCTGCACCGTGACAGTAACTCTGCATCGTGACAGTAACTCTGCAACGTGACAGTAACTCTGCATCGTGACAGTAACTCTGCAACAAGTCTTCCAGTTGAAGCTCGTATCCGCTACAAGACCATGGTGCTTGCCTACGGAGCTGTGAGGGGAACGGCACCTCAGTACCTCCAGGCTCTGATCAGGCCCTACACCCAAACAAGGGCACTGCGTTCATCCACCTCTGGCCTGCTCGCCTCCCTACCACTGAGGAAGTACAGCTCCCGCTCAGCCCAGTCAAAACTGTTCGCTGCCCTGGCCCCCCAATGGTGGAACAAACTCCCTCACGACGCCAGGACAGCGGAGTCAATCACCACCTTCCGGAGACACCTGAAACCCCACCCTTTAAGGGAATACCTAGGATAGGTTAAGCAATCCCTCTCACCCCACTCCCCTAAGTTTTAGATGCATATTGTTAAGTGACTGTCCCACTGATGTCATAAGGTGAATGCACCACTTGTAAGTCGCTCTGATAAGAGCCGTCTGCTAAATGACTTAAATGTAAATGTAAATGTCTATCTCAGCAACATGACAGTAACTCTGCAACATGACAGTAACTCTGCAACAAGTCTATCTCAGCAACATGACAGTAACTCTGCAACAAGTAAACAAGATGCAATAGATGGTATAGAGTACAGTATATACATATGAGATGAATAATGTAAGGTATGTAAACAAGATGCAGTAGATGGTATAGAGTACAGTAAATACATATGAGATGAGTAATGTAGGGTATGTAAACATTATACTAAGTGGCATTGTTTAAAGTGACTTGTGATACATTTATTACAAACATTTTTCCATTATTATAGAGGCTAGAGTTGAGTCAGTATGTTGGCAGCCACTCCATGTTAGTGGTGGCTGTTTAACAGTCTGGTGGTCTTGAGATAGAAGCTGTTTTCAGTCTCTCTGTCCCAGCTTTGATGCACCTGTACTGACCTCGCCTTCTGGATGATAGCGGGGTGAACAGGCGGTGGCTCGGGTACTGACCTCGCCTTCTGGATGATAGCGGGGTGAACAGGCAGTGGCTCGGGTACTGACCTAGCCTTCTGGATGATAGCGGGGTGAACAGGCGGTGGCTCGGGTGGTTGTTGTCCTTGATGATCTTTATGGCCTGATCTACATGATCAGTCTCTGTGTGTAAAATAAAAAGTGGTTAATGTGAGCCTAACTCACATCTAAGTCTTGAGTAAAAACAATACACTAATATTGCAGTTAGCCATGACAGTCTTTATAATAGAACGCTTGTTACCATGACAGCCTTTATAATAGAACGCTTGTTACCATGACAGCCTTTATAATAGAACGCTTGTGACCACACACATCTAAATATTGCACTTGGGGAAAAAACATCTTAAAGTAGAAATAGAATGAAACAAACAGGCCTTCTATTTTTGCTCTATTATAGTGGCCACACCGGGCATACCCCTTTTTATTCACAGTATTGAAGAAGTAAGAAAGAGGGTAAGTGTGTGTTGTTCCTTTCACCTCTATAGAGGCATCCAGCTTTAGCCAGGCCCAGCTCCAGCTACACTTGTTTAACAAGCAACGCCTCATTTTCACCTAATTCTCTCATTCTGAAAATGAACCACATACTTGTTACTGTAATTTAGTTATTCCAATATGTTTTCATTAATTGAATTCCCTTAATCTATTTTAAGAGAATTTGTAAGCTTGTTTGCATAAAATAGACAGAGACCAGTCTTATCAATAATAGATAATAGTATTTATTCTTAGAGCGCGCTGCCACGTTACCATGAGCAACAGTTTATATACAATAACATGTCATTTCATTGCTTCTTGAATGAGTCCCCTCCTCCGACCTAGAATTAAGTGAGTTTAAAAGTTCATTCCAACTCACTAACACACTCACAGGTCACACAACATAACTGAATTAACTCGACCCCTCACCATTATCGATCACCACTTAGCTGACAGTTCTAATTAACAGAGAACCTAGGAATGCACTCACTGTCTTATCTAAAACACCCCAGAGCTCAGTTTCTGTAGGTTCAACCATAGGTTAACGACCCTATCTGCTTACTTAACCCACTCCTCTCCAGACTAGTTTGGAATGGTGTTCGTTATATTTAATTACTCCTTGTCCGTGTCACACAATCCCTTCTTATGAACTCATAATGTTAATCAAATATAATAAAACAGAGTATAAGTTTACTTAGTTACAGTTCCATTTAAAATAAGAATATTGTTTAGTCATTTATTCCTAATATTCCTAACAATACTGTAGAGGGAAAACATTACTGTTAGTAGTTCAGGTCATTAGCTGGTTAACTAGTTAACATTTCACATATATTGCCAGGTTCCAGTAATTGCCAGGCTCCACTAACGCATTATAACTTGAGGAACGCCAATGTTACCAGTTTATACTATAGCGAATTGGTTAGGTTACTAACGTTAGCTAGCTACTGATCAGATGAGCTAAGGTTAGCGGTCTGACTTTATTAGCCAGCTAATTCACACCATAAACTTAATTATTTGATCAGTTAAGTTGGTTAATGTTGCTCAACATTTCTCTGGCTAGCTAAGGGAGAATTTGATCCAGATAGCAAGATACTTAACAATGCTAACAATACTTGTTCCACCACACTTTCTCCCTCACCTCAAACTTTCCAAATGCCACTTGTTTTTCGGTTACGGCTCATGAAGTGTGCTTCATCACCTTCTCACCCCATCTCTTTGATCAGGCTTCTCACCCACCTCTTCAAGTTATCGGTCAGGGGTCATGCTGCTAAATTACCTGGCAAACTGCCTTTCCACTTCCCCGCTGTCTTTCCAGAATGTGCGCTAATGCTGCCTGTTATTTAAACGTATGAAAACTGAAATTTGTCTTACCTAATTTCTACCAGCATGTCTCGTGTGCAACAAGAGTACTACACTGGCTCTGAATCTTGTCGGATGTGGCAGGGCTTGCAAACTCATGGATTACAAAGGGAAACCCAGCCGTGAACTGCCCAGCGACACGATCAGACAAATCAGAGACCTGGTGGTGTGGTGCCAGCACAACCACTCTCTCCTTCAACGTCAGCAAGACAAAGGAGCTGATCGGACTACTGGAAACGGAGGACCGAGCACGCCCTATTCACATGTTTTATACATGACATATAGCTGGGTCTGATATTATAGATGATATATAGCTGGGTCTGATATTATAGATGTATAGCTGGGTCTGATATTATAGATGATATAGCTGGGTCTGATATTATAGATGATGTATAGCTGGGTCTGATATTATAGATATATAGCTGGTCCATATTATAGATGTATAGCTGGGTCTGATATTATAGATGATATATAGCTGGGTCTGATATTATACATGATATATAGCTGGGTCTGATATTATAGATATATATAGCTGGGTCTGATATTATACATGATATATAGTCATGGGTCTGATATTATAGATGATATATAGCTGGGTCTGATATTATAGATGATATATAGCTGGGTCTGATATTATAGATGATATATAGCTGGGTCTGATATTATAGATGATATATAGCTGGGTCTGATATTATAGATGATATATAGCTGGGTCTGATATTATAGATGATATATAGCTGGGTCTGATATTATAGATGATATATAGCTGGGTCTGATATTATAGATGATATATAGCTGGGTCTGATATTATAGATGTATAGCTGGGTCTGATATTATAGATGTATAGCTGGGTCTGATATAGATATAGCTGGGTCTGATATTATAGATGTATAGCTGGGTCTGATATTATAGATGTATAGCTGGGTCTGAGATATATAGCTGGGTCTGATATTATAGATGATATATAGCTGGGTCTGATATTATAGATGATGAGATAGCTGGGTCTGATATTATAGATATATAGCTGGGTCTGATATTATAGATGTATAGCTGGGTCTGATATTATAGATGATGGCCTGATATTATAGATATATAGCTGGGTCTGATATTATAGATGTATAGCTGGGTCTGATATTATACATGATATATAGCTGGGTCTGATATTATAGATGTATAGCTGGGTCTGATATTATAGATGATATATAGCTGTCTGATATTATAGATGATATATAGCTGGGTCTGATATTATAGATGATATAGCTGGGTCTGATATTATAGATGATATATAGCTGGGTCTGATATTATAGATGATATATAGCTGGGTCTGATATTATAGATGATATAGCTGGGTCTGATATTATAGATGATATATAGCTGGGTCTGATATTATAGATGTATAGCTGGGTCTGATATTATAGATGTATAGCTGGGTCTGATATTATAGATGATATATAGCTGGGTCTGATATTATAGATGTATAGCTGGGTCTGATATTATACATGATATATAGCTGGGTCTGATATTATAGATGTATAGCTGGGTCTGATATTATAGATGTATAGCTGGGTCTGATATTATAGATGTATAGCTGGGTCTGATATTATAGATGATATATAGCTGGGTCTGATATTATAGATGTATAGCTGGGTCTGATATTATAGATGTATAGCTGTCTGATATTATAGATATATAGCTGGGTCTGATATTATAGATATATATAGCTGGGTCTGATATTATAGATGTATAGCTGGGTCTGATATTATAGATGTATAGCTGGGTCTGATATTATAGATGTATAGCTGGGTCTGATATTATAGATGTATAGCTGGGTCTGATATTATAGATATATAGCTGGGTCTGATATTATAGATGTATAGCTGGGTCTGATATTATAGATGTATAGCTGGGTCTGATATTATAGATGTATAGCTGGGTCTGATATTATAGATGCTGGGTCTGATATTATAGATATATAGCTGGGTCTGATATTATAGATGCTGGTCTGATATTATACATGATATATAGCTGGGTCTGATATTATACATGATATATAGCTGGGTCTGATATTATAGATGTATAGCTGGGTCTGATATTATACATGATATATAGATGGGTCTGATATTATATGATATATAGCTGGGTCTGATATTATAGATGATATATAGCTGGGTCTGATATTATAGATGATATATAGCTGGGTCTGATATTATACATGATATATAGCTGGGTCTGATATTATAGATGATATATAGCTGGGTCTGATATTATAGATGATATATAGCTGGGTCTGATATTATACATGATATATAGCTGGGTCTGATATTATAGATGATATATAGCTGGGTCTGATATTATAGATGTATAGCTGGGTCTGATATTATACATGATATATAGCTGGGTCTGATATTATAGATGATATATAGCTGGGTCTGATATTATAGATGTATAGCTGGGTCTGATATTATAGATGTATAGCTGGGTCTGATATTATAGATGTATAGCTGGGTCTGATATTATAGATGATATATAGCTGGGTCTGATATTATACATGATATATAGCTGGGTCTGATATTATACATGATATATAGCTGGGTCTGATATTATAGATGATATATAGCTGGGTCTGATATTATAGATGATATAGATGATGTATAGCTGGGTCTGATATTATAGATGATATATAGCTGGGTCTGATATTATAGATGATATATAGCTGGGTCTGATATTATAGATGATATATAGCTGGGTCTGATATTATAGATGATATATAGCTGGGTCTGATATTATAGATGATATATAGCTGGGTCTGATATTATAGATGATATATAGCTGGGTCTGATATTATAGATGATATATAGCTGGGTCTGATATTATAGATGTATAGCTGGGTCTGATATTATAGATGATATATAGCTGGGTCTGATATTATAGATGTATAGCTGGGTCTGATATTATAGATGATATATAGCTGTATTATAGATAGCTGGGTCTGATATTATAGATGATATATAGCTGGGTCTGATATTATACATGATATATAGCTGGGTCTGATATTATAGATGATATATAGCTGGGTCTGATATTATAGATGATATATAGCTGGGTCTGATATTATACATGATATATAGCTGGGTCTGATATTATAGATGATATATAGCTGGGTCTGATATTATAGATGATATATAGCTGGGTCTGATATTATAGATGATATATAGCTGGGTCTGATATTATAGATGATATATAGCTGGGTCTGATATTATAGATGTATAGCTGGGTCTGATATTATGATATATAGCTGGGTCTGGTATTATAGATGTATAGCTGGGTCTGATATTATACATGATATATAGCTGGGTCTGATATTATAGATGTATAGCTGGGTCTGATATTATAGATGGGTCTGATATTATAGATGATATATAGCTGGGTCTGATGATATATAGCTGGGTCTGATATTATACATGATATATAGCTGGGTCTGATATTATAGATGATATATAGCTGGGTCTGATATTATAGATGATATATAGCTGGGTCTGATATTATAGATGTATAGCTGGGTCTGATATTATAGATGTATAGCTGGGTCTGATATTATAGATGATATATAGCTGGGTCTGATATTATAGATGTATAGCTGGGTCTGATATTATAGATGATATATAGCTGGGTCTGATATTATACATGATATATAGCTGGGTCTGATATTATAGATGATATATAGCTGGGTCTGATATTATAGATGTATAGCATGATATATAGCTGGGTCTGATATTATACATGATATATAGCTGGGTCTGATATTATAGATGATATATAGCTGGGTCTGATATTATAGATGATATATAGCTGGGTCTGATATTATACATGATATATAGCTGGGTCTGATATTATAGATGATATATAGCTGGGTCTGATATTATAGATGATGATATTATACATGATATATAGCTGGGTCTGATATTATAGATGATATATAGCTGGGTCTGATATTATAGATGATATATAGCTGGGTCTGATATTATAGATGATATATAGCTGGGTCTGATATTATAGATGATATATAGCTGGGTCTGATATATAGCTGGGTCTGATATTATACATGATATATAGCTGGGTCTGATATTATAGATGATATATAGCTGGGTCTGATATTATACATGATATATAGCTGGGTCTGATATTATAGATGATATATAGCTGGGTCTGATATTATAGATGTATAGCTGGGTCTGATATTATACATGATATATAGCTGGGTCTGATATTATAGATGATATATAGCTGGGTCTGATATTATAGATGATATATAGCTGGGTCTGATATTATAGATGTATAGCTGGGTCTGATATTATACATGATATATAGCTGGGTCTGATATTATAGATATATAGCTGGGTCTGATATTATACATGATATATAGCTGGGTCTGATATTATACATGATATATAGCTGGGTCTGATATTATAGATATATAGCTGGGTCTGATATTATACATGATATATAGCTGGGTCTGATATTATAGATATATAGCTGGGTCTGATATTATACATGATATATAGCTGGGTCTGATATTATACATGATATATAGCTGGGTCTGATATTATAGATGATATATAGCTGGGTCTGATATTATAGATGATATATAGCTGGGTCTGATATTATACATGATATATAGCTGGGTCTGATATTATAGATGTATAAGCTAGATATTATAGATATATAGCTGGGTCTGATATTATATGTATAGCTGGGTCTGATATTATAGATGATATATAGCTGGGTCTGATATTATAGATGATATATAGCTGGGTCTGATATTATAGATGATATTATAGCTGGGTCTGATATTATAGATGATATATAGCTGGGTCTGATATTATAGATGATATAGCTGGGTCTGATATTATACATGATATATAGCTGGGTCTGATATTATAGATGATATATAGCTGGGTCTGATATTATACTGGGTCTGATATTATAGATGATATATAGCTGGGTCTGATATTATAGATGATATATAGCTGGGTCTGATATTATAGATGATATAGCTGGGTCTGATATTATAGATGATATATAGCTGGGTCTGATATTATAGATATAGCTGGGTCTGATATTATAGATGTATAGCTGGGTCTGATATTATAGATGTATAGATATTATAGATGATATAGCTGGGTCTGATATTATAGATGATATAGCTGGGTCTGATATTATAGATGATATATAGCTGGGTCTGATATTATAGATGATATATAGCTGGGTCTGATATTATAGATGATATATAGCTGGGTCTGATATTATAGATGATATATAGCTGGGTCTGATATTATAGATGATATATAGCTGGGTCTGATATTATAGATGTATAGCTGGGTCGATATTATAGATGATATATAGCTGGGTCTGATATTATAGATGATATATAGCTGGGTCTGATATTATAGATGATATATAGCTGGGTCTGATATTATACATGATATTATAGATATTATAGATGATATAGCTGGGTCTGATATTATAGATGTATAGCTGGGTCTGATATATAGCTATAGATAGATGATATATAGCTGGGTCTGATATTATAGATGATATATAGCTGGGTCTGATGATATATAGCTGGGTCGATATTATAGATGTATAGCTGGGTCTGATATTATAGATGTTAGCTGGGTCTGATATTATAGATGATATATAGCTGGTCTGATATTATAGATGATATAGCTGGGTCTGATATTATAGATATATAGCTGGGTCTGATATTATAGATGATATATAGCTGGGTCTGATATTATAGATGTATAGCTGGGTCTGATATTATACATGATATATAGCTGGGTCTGATATTATAGATGATATAGCTGGGTCTGATATTATAGATGATATATAGCTGGGTCTGATATTATAGATGATATAGCTGGGTCTGATATTATAGATGATATATAGCTGGGTCTGATATTATAGATGATATATAGCTGGGTCTGATATTATAGATGATATATAGCTGTCTGATATTATAGATGTATAGCTGGGTCTGATATTATAGATGATATATAGCTGGGTCTGATATTATAGATATATAGCTGGGTCTGATATTATAGATGTATAGCTGGGTCTGATATTATAGATGATATATAGCTGGGTCTGATATTATAGATGATATATAGCTGGTCTGATATTATAGATGATATATAGCTGGGTCTGATATTATAGATGATATAGCTGGGTCTGATATTATAGATATATAGCTGGGTCTGATATTATAGATGATATTTATAGATGATATGGGTCTGATATTATAGACGATGTATAGCTGGGTCTGATATTATAGATGATATATAGCTGGGTCTGATATTATAGATGATATATAGCTGGGTCTGATATTATAGATGATATATAGCTGGGTCTGATATTATAGATGATATATAGCTGGGTCTGATATTATAGATGATATATAGCTGGTCTGATATTATAGATGATATATAGGTCTGATATTATATTATAGCTGGGTCTGATATTATAGATGCATAGCTGGGTCTGATATTATAGATGTATAGCTGGGTCTGATATTATAGATGATATATAGCTGGGTCTGATATTATAGATGATATATAGCTGGGTCTGATATTATAGATGATATAGCTGGGTCTGATATTATAGATGTATAGCTGGGTCTGATATTATGATACATGATAGCTGGGTCTGATATTATAGATGATATATAGCTGGTCTGATATTAGATGATATATAGCTGGGTCTGATATTATAGATGATATAGCTGGGTCTGATATTATACATGATATATAGCTGGGTCTGATATTATAGATGATATATAGCTGGGTCTGATATTATAGATGATATATATTGGGTCTGATATTATAGATGTATAGCTGGGTCTGATATTATATAGATATATAGCTGGAGTCTGATATTATAGATGTATATAGCTGGGTCTGATATTATAGATTATAGCTGGGTCTGATATTATAGATGATATATAGCTGGGTCTGATATTATAGATGATATATAGCTGGGTCTGATATTATAGATATAGCTGGGTCTGATATTATAGATGTATATAGCTGGGTCTGATATTATAGATGATATATATAGCTTCTGATATTGGATGTATAGTCTGATATTATACATGATATATAGCTGGGTCTGATATTATGATGATATAGCTGGGTCTGACATTATAGATGTATAGCTGGGTCTGATATTATAGATGATATATAGCTGGGTCTGATATTATAGATATATAGCTGGGTCTGATATTATAGATGATATAGCTGGGTCTGATATTATAGATGATATATAGCTGATATTATAGATGTCTGATAATATAGATATAGCTGGGTCTGATATTATAGATATATAGCTGGGTCTGATATTATAGATGATATATATTGGGTCTGATATTATAGATGTATAGCTGGGTCTGGATATTATACATGATATATAGCTGGGTCTGATATTATAGATGATATATATGGGTCTGATATTATAGATGTATAGCTGGGTCTGATATTATAGATGATAGCTATATTATAGATGATATATAGCTGGGTCTGATATTATAGATGTATAGCTGGGTCTGATATTATAGATGATATATAGCTGTCTGATATTATAGATGATATAGCTGGGTCTGATATTATAGATGATATATAGCTGGGTCTGATATTATAGATGATATATAGCTGGGTCTGATATTATAGATGATATAGCTGGGTCTGATATTATAGATGATAGCTATAGCTGGCTCTGATATTATAGATGATATATAGCTGGGTCTGATATTATAGATGTATAGCTGGGTCTGATATTATAGATGATATATAGCTGGGTCTGATATTATAGATGATATAGCTGGGTCTGATATTATAGATGTATAGCTGGGTCTGATATTATAGATGATATATAGCTGGGTCTGATATTATAGATGATATAGCTGGGTCTGATATTATAGATGATATATAGCTGGGTCTGATATTATAGATGATATATAGCTGGGTCTGATATTATAGATGATATAGCTGGGTCTGATATTATAGATGATATATAGCTGGGTCTGATATTATAGATGATATATAGCTGGGTCTGATATTATAGATGATATATAGCTGGGTCTGATATTATAGATGATATATAGCTGGGTCTGATATTATAGATGATATATAGCTGGGTCTGATATTATAGATGATTATAGCTGGGTCTGATATTATAGATGATATATAGCTGGGTCTGATATTATAGATGATATATAGCTGGGTCTGATATTATAGATGATATATAGCTGGGTCTGATATTATAGATGTATAGCTGGGTCTGATATTATAGATGATATATAGCTGGGTCTGATATTATAGATGATATATAGCTGGGTCTGATATTATAGATGATATATAGCTGGGTCTGATATTATAGATGATATATAGCTGGGTCTGATATTATAGATATATAGCTGGGTCTGATATTATAGATGATATATAGCTGGGTCTGATATTATAGATGATATATAGCTGGGTCTGATATTATAGATGATATATAGCTGGGTCTGATATTATAGATGTATAGCTGGGTCTGATATTATAGATGATATATAGCTGGGTCTGATATTATAGATGTATAGCTGGGTCTGATATTATAGATGTATAGCTGGGTCTGATATTATAGATGATATATAGCTGGGTCTGATATTATAGATGATATATAGCTGGGTCTGATATTATAGATGATATATAGCTGGGTCTGATATTATAGATGTATAGCTGGGTCTGATATTATAGATGTATAGCTGGGTCTGATATTATAGATGATATATAGCTGGGTCTGATATTATAGATGTATAGCTGGGTCTGATATTATAGATGTATAGCTGGGTCTGATATTATAGATGATATATAGCTGGGTCTGATATTATAGATGATATATAGCTGGGTCTGATATTATAGATGTATAGCTGGGTCTGATATTATAGATGTATAGCTGGGTCTGATATTATAGATGATATATAGCTGGGTCTGATATTATAGATGATATATAGCTGGGTCTGATATTATAGATGTATAGCTGGGTCTGATATTATAGATGATATATAGCTGGGTCTGATATTATAGATGATATATAGCTGGGTCTGATATTATAGATGTATAGCTGGGTCTGATATTATAGATGTATAGCTGGGTCTGATATTATAGATGATATATAGCTGGGTCTGATATTATAGATGATATAGCTGGGTCTGATATTATAGATGATATATAGCTGGGTCTGATATTATAGATGATATATAGCTGGGTCTGATATTATAGATGATATATAGCTGGGTCTGATATTATAGATGATATATAGCTGGGTCTGATATTATAGATGATATATAGCTGGGTCTGATATTATAGATATATAGCTGGGTCTGATATTATAGATGATATATAGCTGGGTCTGATATTATAGATGATATATAGCTGGGTCTGATATTATAGATGTATAGCTGGGTCTGATATTATAGATGATATATAGCTGGGTCTGATATTATAGATGTATAGCTGGGTCTGATATTATAGATGATATATAGCTGGGTCTGATATTATAGATGATATATAGCTGGGTCTGATATTATAGATGATATATAGCTGGGTCTGATATTATAGATGATATAGCTGGGTCTGATATTATAGATGATATAGCTGGGTCTGATATTATAGATGTATAGCTGGGTCTGATATTATAGATGATATATAGCTGGGTCTGATATTATAGATGATATATAGCTGGGTCTGATATTATAGATGATATATAGCTGGGTCTGATATTATAGATGTATAGCTGGGTCTGATATTATAGATGATATATAGCTGGGTCTGACATAGTTAAGGATATATAGTTGTCTATTATACATGATATATAGCTGGGTCTGATATTATACATGATATATAGCTGGGTCTGATATTATAGATGATATATATTGGGTCTGATATTATAGATGATATAGCTGGGTCTGATATTATAGATGTATAGCTGGGTCTGATATTATAAGCATGATATATAGCTGGCTCGATATTATAGATGATATATAGCTGGTCTGATATTATACATGATATATAGCTGGGTCTGATATTATAGATGATATATAGCTGGAGTGCAATGTATAGATGATATGGCTGGAGTGCAGTGTACCAGGTAATGCCTGCTGGGTGCGAAGTAACCCCGCAGATGATATAGCTGGGTCTGATATTATAGATGATATATAGCTGGGTCTGATATTATAGATGATATATAGCTGGGTCTGATATTATAGATGTATAGCTGGGTCTGATATTATAGATGATATAGCTGGGTCTGATATTATAGATGATATATAGCTGGGTCTGATATTATAGATGATATATAGCTGGGTCTGATATTATAGATGATATATAGCTGGGTCTGATATTATAGATGATATATAGCTGGGTCTGATATTATAGATGATATATAGCTGGGTCTGATATTATAGATGATATATAGCTGGGTCTGATATTATAGATGATATAGCTGGGTCTGATATTATAGATGATATATAGCTGGGTCTGATATTATAGATGATATATAGCTGGGTCTGATATTATAGATGATATATAGCTGGGTCTGATATTATAGATGTATAGCTGGGTCTGATATTATAGATGATATATAGCTGGGTCTGATATTATAGATGATATATAGCTGGGTCTGATATTATAGATGTATAGCTGGGTCTGATATTATAGATGATATATAGCTGGGTCTGATATTATAGATGATATATAGCTGGGTCTGATATTATAGATGATATATAGCTGGGTCTGATATTATAGATGATATATAGCTGGGTCTGATATTATAGATGATATATAGCTGGGTCTGATATTATAGATGATATATAGCTGGGTCTGATATTATAGATGATATATAGCTGGGTCTGATATTATAGATGATATATAGCTGGGTCTGATATTATAGATGTATAGCTGGGTCTGATATTATAGATGATATATAGCTGGGTCTGATATTATAGATGATATAGCTGGGTCTGATATTATAGATGATATATAGCTGGGTCTGATATTATAGATGATATAGCTGGGTCTGATATTATAGATGATATATAGCTGGGTCTGATATTATAGATGATATATAGCTGGGTCTGATATTATAGATGATATATAGCTGGGTCTGATATTATAGATGATATATAGCTGGGTCTGATATTATAGATGATATATAGCTGGGTCTGATATTATAGATGATATATAGCTGGGTCTGATATTATAGATGATATATAGCTGGGTCTGATATTATAGATGATATATAGCTGGGTCTGATATTATAGATGATATAGCTGGGTCTGATATTATAGATGATATATAGCTGGGTCTGATATTATAGATGTATAGCTGGGTCTGATATTATAGATGATATATAGCTGGGTCTGATATTATAGATGATATAGCTGGGTCTGATATTATAGATGATATATAGCTGGGTCTGATATTATAGATGATATATAGCTGGGTCTGATATTATAGATGATATATAGCTGGGTCTGATATTATAGATGATATATAGCTGGGTCTGATATTATAGATGATATATAGCTGGGTCTGATATTATAGATGATATATAGCTGGGTCTGATATTATAGATGTATAGCTGGGTCTGATATTATAGATGTATAGCTGGGTCTGATATTATAGATGTATAGCTGGGTCTGATATTATAGATGATATATAGCTGGGTCTGATATTATAGATGTATAGCTGGGTCTGATATTATAGATGATATATAGCTGGGTCTGATATTATAGATGATATAGCTGGGTCTGATATTATAGATGATATATAGCTGGGTCTGATATTATACATGATATATAGCTGGGTCTGATATTATAGATGTATAGCTGGGTCTGATATTATAGATGATATAGCTGGGTCTGATATTATAGATGATATATAGCTGGGTCTGATATTATAGATGATATATAGCTGGGTCTGATATTATAGATGTATAGCTGGGTCTGATATTATACATGATATATAGCTGGGTCTGATATTATAGATGTATAGCTGGGTCTGATATTATACATGATATATAGCTGGGTCTGATATTATAGATGATATATAGCTGGGTCTGATATTATAGATGATATATAGCTGGGTCTGATATTATAGATGATATATAGCTGGGTCTGATATTATAGATGATATATAGCTGGGTCTGATATTATAGATGATATAGCTGGGTCTGATATTATAGATGATATATAGCTGGGTCTGATATTATAGATGATATATAGCTGGGTCTGATATTATAGATGATATATAGCTGGGTCTGATATTATAGATGATATATAGCTGGGTCTGATATTATAGATGATATATAGCTGGGTCTGATATTATAGATGATATATAGCTGGGTCTGATATTATAGATGATATATAGCTGGGTCTGATATTATAGATGATATATAGCTGGGTCTGATATTATAGATGATATATAGCTGGGTCTGATATTATAGATGATATATAGCTGGGTCTGATATTATAGATGATATATAGCTGGGTCTGATATTATAGATGATATATAGCTGGGTCTGATATTATAGATGATATATAGCTGGGTCTGATATTATAGATGATATATAGCTGGGTCTGATATTATAGATGATATATAGCTGGGTCTGATATTATAGATGATATATAGCTGGGTCTGATATTATAGATGATATATAGCTGGGTCTGATATTATAGATGTATAGCTGGGTCTGATATTATAGATGATATATAGCTGGGTCTGATATTATAGATGTATAGCTGGGTCTGATATTATAGATGATATATAGCTGGGTCTGATATTATACATGATATATAGCTGGGTCTGATATTATAGATGATATATAGCTGGGTCTGATATTATAGATGATATATAGCTGGGTCTGATATTATAGATGATATATAGCTGGGTCTGATATTATACATGATATATAGCTGGGTCTGATATTATAGATGTATAGCTGGGTCTGATATTATAGATGATATATAGCTGGGTCTGATATTATAGATGATATATAGCTGGGTCTGATATTATAGATGATATATAGCTGGGTCTGATATTATAGATGATATATAGCTGGGTCTGATATTATAGATGATATATAGCTGGGTCTGATATTATAGATGATATATAGCTGGGTCTGATATTATAGATGATATATAGCTGGGTCTGATATTATAGATGATATATAGCTGGGTCTGATATTATAGATGATATATAGCTGGGTCTGATATTATAGATGATATATAGCTGGGTCTGATATTATAGATGTATAGCTGGGTCTGATATTATAGATGTATAGCTGGGTCTGATATTATAGATATATAGCTGGGTCTGATATTATAGATGATATATAGCTGGGTCTGATATTATAGATGATATATAGCTGGGTCTGATATTATAGATGATATATAGCTGGGTCTGATATTATAGATGATATATAGCTGGGTCTGATATTATAGATGATATATAGCTGGGTCTGATATTATAGATGATATATAGCTGGGTCTGATATTATAGATGATATATAGCTGGGTCTGATATTATAGATGTATAGCTGGGTCTGATATTATAGATGATATATAGCTGGGTCTGATATTATAGATGATATAGCTGGGTCTGATATTATAGATGATATATAGCTGGGTCTGATATTATAGATGATATATAGCTGGGTCTGATATTATAGATGATATATAGCTGGGTCTGATATTATAGATGATATATAGCTGGGTCTGATATTATAGATGATATATAGCTGGGTCTGATATTATAGATGATATATAGCTGGGTCTGATATTATAGATGTATAGCTGGGTCTGATATTATAGATGTATAGCTGGGTCTGATATTATAGATGATATATAGCTGGGTCTGATATTATAGATGTATAGCTGGGTCTGATATTATAGATGTATAGCTGGGTCTGATATTATACATGATATATAGCTGGGTCTGATATTATAGATGATATATAGCTGGGTCTGATATTATAGATGATATATAGCTGGGTCTGATATTATAGATGATATATAGCTGGGTCTGATATTATAGATGATATATAGCTGGGTCTGATATTATACATGATATATAGCTGGGTCTGATATTATAGATGATATATAGCTGGGTCTGATATTATAGATGTATAGCTGGGTCTGATATTATAGATGTATAGCTGGGTCTGATATTATACATGATATATAGCTGGGTCTGATATTATAGATGTATAGCTGGGTCTGATATTATAGATGATATATAGCTGGGTCTGATATTATACATGATATATAGCTGGGTCTGATATTATAGATGTATAGCTGGGTCTGATATTATAGATGATATATAGCTGGGTCTGATATTATAGATGATATATAGCTGGGTCTGATATTATAGATGATATATAGCTGGGTCTGATATTATAGATGATATATAGCTGGGTCTGATATTATACATGATATATAGCTGGGTCTGATATTATAGATGATATATAGCTGGGTCTGATATTATAGATGATATATAGCTGGGTCTGATATTATAGATGATATATAGCTGGGTCTGATATTATAGATGTATAGCTGGGTCTGATATTATACATGATATATAGCTGGGTCTGATATTATACATGATGTATAGCTGGGTCTGGATATTATAGATGTATAGCTGGGTCTGATATTATACATG
>NW_025745516.1:0-18918 GCF_021184085.1 Oncorhynchus gorbuscha | reverse complement strand
TGTACTTCGTTCAGTTACGTATTGCTAGCAGGAGCGGAGCGATAGAAAGAGAGAGGGAGGAGAGAGAAAAAAAGGGAGAGCGAAGCTAAAAAGACCAGCAGGGGAAAAGCGAACAGAAGGAAAAGCAAACAACAAGACAATATAAGACAAAACGCGACAGTACCCCCATACGAGCGCCTCTGGCGCACTCGGAAGGAATCTGGCGGCAACGGAGGAAATCATCAATCAGTGAACGGTCCAGCACGTCCGAAGCGGAACCCAACTCCTCCTCTCCTCAGGACCGTAACCTCCCAATCCACTAAGAGGTGGCCCCGTCCCCGAGAACGCATGTCCATGATCTTATGTACCTTGTAAATAGGTGCGCTCTCGACAGGGACGGGAGGGGGAGGGAAGACGAACGGGTGCGAAGAAAGGGCTTGACACAGGAGACATGGAAGACAGGATGGACCCGCGACGAAGATGTCGCGGAAGAAGCAATCGCACAGCGACAGGATTGACGACCTGGGAGACCCGGAACGGACCAATGAACCGCGGAGTCAACTTACGAGAAGCTGTCGTAAGAGGAAGGTTGCGAGTGGAAAGCCACACTCTCTGGCCGCAACAATACCTTGGACTCTTAATCCTGCGTTTATTGGCGGCTCTCACAGTCTGTGCCCTGTAACGGCAAAGTGCAGACCTCACCTCCTCCTCCAGGTGCGCCACAACGTTGGACAAACGCTGAGCGGAGGGAACGCTGGACTCGCAAGTTGGGATGAGAACAGAGGAGGCTGGTAACCCAGACTACTCTGAAACGGAGATAACCCGGTAGCAGACGAAGGAAGCGAATTGTGAGCGTATTCTGCCCAGGGGAGCTGTTCTGCCCAAGACGCAGGGTTTCTGAAAGAAAGGCTGCGTAGTATGCGACCAATCGTCTGATTGGCCCTCTCTGCTTGACCGTTAGACTGGGGATGAAACCCGGAAGAGAGACTGACGGACGCACCAATCAAACGACAGAACTCCTCCAAAACTGTGACGTGAATTGCGGGCCTCTGTCTGAAACGGCGTCTAACGGGAGGCCATGAATTCTGAATACATTCTCGATAATGATTTGTGCCGTCTCCTTAGCGGAAGGAAGTTTAGCGAGGGGAATGAAATGTGCCGCCTTAGAGAACCTATCGACAACCGTAAGAATCACAGTCTTCCCCGCAGACAAAGGCAGACCGGTAATGAAGTCTAGGGCGATGTGAGACCATGGTCGAGAAGGAATGGGGAGCGGTCTGAGACGACCGGCAGGAGGAGAGTTACCCGACTTAGTCTGCGCGCAGTCCGAACAAGCAGCCACGAAACGGCGCGTGTCACGCTCCTGAGTCGGCCACCAAAAGCGCTGGCGAATAGACGCAAGAGTGCCTCGAACACCGGGATGACCAGCTAACTTGGCAGAGTGAGCCCACTGAAGAACAGCCAGACGAGTGGAAACAGGAACGAAAAGGAGGTTACTAGGACAAGCGCGGGCGACGCAGTGTGCGTGAGTGCTTGCTTAACCTGTCTTTCAATTCCCCAGACTGTTAACCCGACAACACGCCCATAAGGAAGAATCCCCTCGGGATCAGTAGAAGCCACAGAAGAACTAAACAGACGGGATAAGGCATCAGGCTTGGTGTTCTTGCTACCCGGACGGTAAGAAATCACAAACTCGAAACGAGCGAAAAACAACGCCAACGAGCTTGACGGGGCATTAAGTCGTTTGGCAGAACGGATGTACTCAAGGTTCTTATGGTCTGTCCAAACGACAAAAGGAACGGTCGCCCTCCAACCACTGTCGCCATTCGCCTAGGGCTAAGCGGATGGCGCAGCAGTTCACGGTTACCCACATCATAGTTGCGCTCAGATGGCGACAGGCGATGAGAAAATAAGCGCAAGGATGAACCTTTATCGTCAGACTGGAAGCGCTGGGATAGAATGGCTCCCACGCCACCTCTGAAGCGTCAACCTCGACAATGAATTGTCTAGTGACGTCAGGAGTAACGAGGATAGGAGCGGACGTAAAACGTTCTTTTAGAAGATCAAAAGCTCCCTGGGCGGAACCGGACCACTTAAAACACGTCTTGACAGAAGTAAGAGCTGTGAGAGGGGCAGCAACTTGACCGAAATTACGAATGAAACGCCGATAGAAATTAGCGAAACCTAAAAAGCGCTGCAACTCGACACGTGACCTTGGAACGGGCCAATCACTGACAGCTTGGACCTTAGCGGAATCCATCTGAATGCCTTCAGCGGAAATAACGGAACCGAGAAAAGTAACGGAGGAGACATGAAAAGAGCACTTCTCAGCCTTTACGTAGAGACAATTCTCTAAAAGGCGCTGTAGAACACGTCGAACGTGCTGAACATGAATCTCGAGGACGGAGAAAAATCAGGATATCGTCAAGATAGACAAAAACAAAGATGTTCAGCATGTCTCTCAGAACATCATTAACTAATGCCTGAAAAACAGCTGGCGCATTGGCGAGACCAAACGGCAGAACCCGGTACTCAAAATGCCCTAACGGAGTGTTAAACGCCGTTTTCCACTCGTCCCCCTCTCTGATGCGCACGAGATGGTAAGCGTTACGAAGGTCCAACTTAGTAAAGCACCTGGCTCCCTGCAGAATCTCGAAGGCTGATGACATAAGGGGAAGCGGATAACGATTCTTAACCGTTATGTCATTCAGCTCCTCGATATCCACGCAGGGGCGCAGAGTACCGTCCTTCTTCTTAACAAAAGAACCCCGCCCGGCCGGAGAGGAAGAAGGCACTATGGTACCGGCGGCCAAGAGACACAGACAAATAATCCTCGAGAGCCTTACGTTCGGGAGCCGACAGAGAGTATAGTCTACCCCGAGGAGGAGTGGTCCCCGGAAGGAGATCAATACTACAATCATACGACCGGTGAGGAGGAAGGAGTTGGCTGGGACCGACTGAAGACCGTGCGCAGATCATGATATTCCTCCGGCACTCCTGTCAAATCGCCAGGTTCCTCCTGAGAAGTAGGGACAGAAGAAACGGGAGGGATGGCAGACATTAAACACTTCACATGACAAGAAACGTTCCAGGATAGGATAGAATTACTAGACCAATTAATAGAAGGATTATGACATACTAGCCAGGGATGACCCAAAACAACAGGTGTAAACGGTGAACGAAAATCAAAAAAGAAATAGTCTCACTGTGGTTACCAGATACTGTGAGGGTTAAAGGTAGTGTCTCAAATCTGATACTGGGAAGATGACTTACCATCTAAGGCGAACATGGGCGTAGGCTTCTCTAACTCTCTGAAAGGAATGTCATGTTTCCGAACCCATGCTTCGTCCATGAAACAACCCTCAGCCCCAGAGTCTATCAAGGCACTACATGTAGCACCCGAACCGGTCCAGCGTAGATGGACCGACAAAGTAGTACAGGATCTTGATGGAGAGACTTGAGTAGTTGCGCTCACCTGTAGCCCTCCGCTTACAGATGAGCTCTGGCTTTTACTGGACATGAATTAACAAAATGTCCAGCAACTCCGCAATAGAGGCACAGGCGGTTGGTGATCCTCCGTTCCCTCTCCTTAGTCGAGATGCGAATCCCTCCCAGCTGCATGGGCTCAGACTCTGAGCCAGAGGAGGGAGATGGTTGCGATGCGGAGCAGGGAAACACCGTTGATGCGAGCTCTCTCTCCACGAGCCCGGTGACGAAGATCTACCCGTCGTTCTATGCGGATGGCGAGAGCAATCAAAGAGTCCACATCTGAAGGAACCTCCCGGGAGAGAATCTCATCCTTAACCACTGCGTGAGTCCCTCCAGAAAACGAGCGAGCAGCGCCGGCTCGTTCCACTCACTAGAGGCAGCAAGAGTGCGAAACTCAATAGAATAATCCGTTATGGACCGTTCACCTTGGCATAAGGAAGCCAGGGCCCTAGAAGCCTCCCTACTAAAAACTGAACGGTCAAAAACCCGAATCATCTCCTCTTTAAAGTTCTGGAACTTGTTAGAGCAATCAGCCCTTGCCTCCCAGATAGCTGTGCCCCATTCTCGAGCCCGGCCAGTAAGGAGTGAAATGACGTAAGCAACCCGAGCTCTCTCTCTAGAGTATGTGTTGGGTTGGAGAGAGAACACAATCTCACACTGCGTGAGAAAGGAGCGGCACTCAGTGGGCTGCCCGGAGTAGCAAGGTGGGTTATTAACCCTAGGTTCTGGAGGCTCGGCAGGCCAGGAAGTAACAGGTGGCACGAGACGTAGACTCTGGAACTGTCCAGAGAGGTCGGAAACCTGAGCGGCCAGGTTCTCCACGGCATGGCGAGCAGCAGACAATTCCTGCTCGTGTCTGCCGAGCATGGCTCCTGGATCTCGACGGCAGTGTAACGAGCGTCTGAAGTCGCTGGGTCCATTCCTGGTCGGTTCCTTCTGTCATGCAGGTGAAAGAGGACCCAAAAGCGACTTGGCGAAACAGAGTCTTTAATCCAGTAAAGTAAATACAAACAAAAAAACACAACTTTCACTCGAAATGACGAGGACAAACTGGAGACTCGATCTTGAACAGCAGGTGAACAGCAGGTTGCCTCGGGAAGGCACTTGAACCAGACAGACTCAGACACCTGCTCACCACGCAGCATCTGAGGAAAACATGACACGACAGGGCGATACACAAACACAGCACGGTGAATTCTAGACAAGGAACCGACAGGACAGGAACGGAACACAAAGGAAGAAATAGGGACTCTAATCAGGGGAAAGGATCGGGAACAGGTGTGGGAAGACTAAATGATTGATTAGGGGAATAGGAACAGCTGGGAGCAGGAACGGAACGATAGAGAGAAGAGAGAGCGAGAGAGTGAGAGAGGGAGGGGGAGAGAGAGGGATAGAAAGAGGGAAAGAACCTAATAAGACCAGCAGAGGGAAACGAATAGAATGGGAAGCACAGGGACAAGACAAGATAATAAATGACAAAACATGACAATAATAGTTTCTCTATCCCCATAATAGTTTCTTTATCCCCATAATAGTTTCTCTATCCCCATAATAGTTTCTCTATCCCCATAATAGTTTCTCTATCCCCATAATAGTTTCTCTATCCCCATAATAGTTTCTCTATCCCCATAATAGTTTCTCTATCCCCATAATAGTTTCTCTGTCCCCATAATAGTTTCTCTATCCCCATAATAGTTTCTCTATCCCCATAATAGTTTCTCTATCCCCATAATAGTTTCTCTATCCCCATAATAGTTTCTCTATCCCCATAATAGTTTCTCTATCCCCATAATAGTTTCTCTATCCCCATAATAGTTTCTCTATCCCCATAATAGTTTCTCTATGCCCATAATAGTTTCTCTGTCCCCATAATAGTTTCTCTATCCCATAATAGTTTCTCTATCCCCATAATAGTTTCTCTATCCCCATAATAGTTTCTCTATGCCCATAATAGTTTCTCTATCCCCATAATAGTTTCTCTATCCCCATAATAGTTTATCTATCCCCATAATAGTTTCTGTCATGCAGGTGAAAGAGGACCCAAAAGCGACTTAACAGAAACAGAGTTTATTAAAGTCCAAAACGGAATAACAGAAATCCTCTAGACTTGTAGAGGGGAAACAACTGGAGAAGCGACCACAGACTGCAGGTCGCTTCGGGTAGGCGCAGGCCGTAGTCGACTGAGACACCTGCTCACACGCAGCATCTGATGAAGGCACAAAACACGACAGGACAGGGTGATACACAATCACGGCAAAAACACGACAGGACAGGGCGAAACGCAATCACAGCATGGTGAATACAATACAAGGAACCGACGGCACAGGAACGGATCACAAAGGAATAAATAGGGACTCTAATCAGGGGAAAGGATCGGGAACAGGTGTGGGAAGACTAAATGATGATTAGGGGAATAGGAACAGCTGGGAGCAGGAACGGAACGATAGAAAGAAGAGAGAGCGAGAGAGTGAGAGAGGGAGGGGGAGAGAGAGGGATAGGAGGGAAAGAACCAAATAAGACCAGCAGAGGGAAACGAATAGCATGGGGAGCACAGGGACAAGACATGATAATAAATGACAAACATGACAGTACCCCCACTCACCGAGCGCCTCCTGGCGCTCTCGAGGAGGAACACTGGCAGCAACGGAGGAAATCATAGATCAAACGGTCCAGCACGTCCCGAGAAAGAACCCAACTCCTCTCCTCAGGACCGTAACGAAAAACGATAAAAAGGGAAACTAGGGTACTACTCTAAAAAAAATGAGAACTAGGGACAGACTGAGACACAGCAAGGGCAGGGACAAGAACAGGAGAGATGCGATGGCAGGGAACAGACTGAGACCCAGCAAGACCAGGAGCAGAAGCAGAAAAAAAATTACCAGACTTCTTCTGCGCGCAGTCTGAACACGCAGCCACGAAACGGCGCGTGTCACGCTCCTGAGTCGGCCACCAAAAGCGCTGGCGAATAGACGCAAGAGTGCCTCGAACACCGGGATGACCAGCTAACTTGGCAGAGTGAGCCCACTGAAGAACAGCCAGACGAGTGGAAACAGGAACGAAAAGGAGGTTACTAGGACAAGCGCGCGGCGACGCAGTGTGCGTGAGTGCTTGCTTAACCTGTCTTTCAATTCCCCAGACTGTCAACCCGACAACACGCCCATAAGGAAGAATCCCCTCGAGATCAGTAGAAGCCACAGAAGAACTAAACAGACGGGATAAGGCATCAGGCTTGGTGTTCTTGCTACCCGGACGGTAAGAAATCACAAACTCGAAACGAGCGAAAAACAACGCCCAACGAGCTTGACGGGCATTAAGTCGTTTGGCAGAACGGATGTACTCAAGGTTCTTATGGTCTGTCCAAACGACAAAAGGAACGGTCGCCCCCTCCAACCACTGTCGCCATTCGCCTAGGGCTAAGCGGATGGCGAGCAGTTCACGGTTACCCACATCATAGTTGCGCTCAGATGGCGACAGGCGATGAGAAAAATAAGCGCAAGGATGAACCTTATCGTCAGACTGGAAGCGCTGGGATAGAATGGCTCCCACGCCTACCTCTGAAGCGTCAACCTCGACAATAAATTGTCTAGTGACGTCAGGAGTAACGAGGATAGGAGCGGACGTAAAACGTTCTTTTAGAAGATCAAAAGCTCCCTGGGCGGAACCGGACCACTTAAAACACGTCTTGACAGAAGTAAGAGCTGTGAGAGGGGCAGCAACTTGACCGAAATTACGAATGAAACGCCGATAGAAATTAGCGAAACCTAAAAAGCGCTGCAACTCGACACGTGACCTTGGAACGGGCCAATCACTGACAGCTTGGACCTTAGCGGAATCCATCTGAATGCCTTCAGCGGAAATAACGGAACCGAGAAAAGTAACGGAGGAGACATGAAAAGAGCACTTCTCAGCCTTTACGTAGAGACAATTCTCTAAAAGGCGCTGTAGAACACGTCGAACGTGCTGAACATGAATCTCGAGTGACGGAGAAAAAATCAGGATATCGTCAAGATAGACAAAAACAAAAATGTTCAGCATGTCTCTCAGAACATCATTAACTAATGCCTGAAAAACAGCTGGCGCATTGGCGAGACCGAACGGCAGAACCCGGTACTCAAAATGCCCTAACGGAGTGTTAAACGCCGTTTTCCACTCGTCCCCCTCTCTGATGCGCACGAGATGGTAAGCGTTACGAAGGTCCAACTTAGTAAAGCACCTGGCTCCTGCAGAATCTCGAAGGCTGATGACATAAGGGGAAGCGGATAACGATTCTTAACCGTTATGTCATTCAGCCCTCGATAATCCACGCAGGGCGCAGAGTACCGTCCTTCTTCTTAACAAAAAGAACCCCGCCCGGCCGGAGAAGAAGAAGGCACTATGGTACCGGCGTCAAGAGACACAGACAAATAATCCTCGAGAGCCTTACGTTCGGGAGCCGACAGAGAGTATAGTCTACCTCGAGGAGGCGTGGTCCCTGGAAGGAGATCAATACTACAATCATACGACCGGTGAGGAGGAAGGGAGTTGGCTCGGGACCGACTGAAGACCGTGCGCAGATCATGATATTCCTCCGGCACTCCTGTCAAATCGCCAGGTTCCTCCTGAGAAGTAGGGAGAGAAGAAACGGGAGGGATGGCAGACATTAAACACTTCACATGACAAGAAACGTTCCAGGATAGGATAGAATTACTAGACCAATTAATAGAAGGATTATGACATACTAGCCAGGGATGACCCAAAACAACAGGTGTAAACGGTGAACGGAAAATCAAAAAGAAATAGTCTCACTGTGGTTACCAGATACTGTGAGAGTTAAAGGTAGTGTCTCAAATTTGATACTGGGAAGATGACTACCATCTAAGGCAAACATGGGCGTAGGCTTGTCTAACGGTCTGAAAGGAATGTTATGTTTCCGAACCCATGCTTCGTCCATGAAACAACCTCAGCCCC
The DNA here is from genome assembly GCF_021184085.1 of Oncorhynchus gorbuscha. Lineage (NCBI taxonomy): Eukaryota > Metazoa > Chordata > Actinopteri > Salmoniformes > Salmonidae > Oncorhynchus > Oncorhynchus gorbuscha. The sequence continues at coordinate 10,503 of NW_025745516.1, read as the reverse complement.
AGAGTCAATCAAGGCACTGCATGTAGCACCCGAACCGGTCCAGCGTAGATGGACCGACATAGTAGTACAAGATCTAGATGAAGAGGACTGAGTAGTAGCGCTCACCAGTAGCCCTCCGCTTACTGATGGGCTCTGGCCTCTTACTGGACATGAATTAACAAAATGTCCAGCAACTCCGCAATAGAGGCACAGGCGGTTGGTGATCCTCCGTTCCCTCTCCTTATTCGAGATGCGAATCCCTCCCAGCTGCATGGGCTCAGTCTCAAAGCCAGAGGAGGGAGATGGTTGCGATGCGGAGCAGGGAAACACCGTTGATGCGAGCTCTCTTCCACGAGCCCGGTGACGAAGATCTACCCGTCGTTCTATGCGGATGGCGAGAGCAATCAAAGAGTCCACATCTGAAGGAACCTCCCGGGAGAGAATCTCATCCTTAACCACTGCGTGGAGTCCCTCCAGAAAACGAGCGAGCAGCGCCGGCTCGTTCCACTCACTAGAGGCAGCAAGAGTGCGAAACTCAATGGAATAATCCGTTATGGACCATTCACCTTGGCATAAGGAAGCCAGGGCCCTAGAAGCCTCCCCACCAAAAACTGAACGGTCAAAAACCCGAATCATCTCCTCTTTAAAGTTCTGGAATTTGATAGAGCAATCAGCCCTTGCCTCCCAGATAGCTGTGCCCCATTCTCGAGCCCGGCCAGTAAGGAGTGAAATGACGTAAGCAACCCGAGCTCTCTCTCTAGAGTATGTGTTGGGTTGGAGAGAGAACACAATCTCACACTGCGTGAGAAAGGAGCGGCACTCAGTGGGCTGCCCGGAGTAGCAAGGTGGGTTATTAACCCTAGGTTCTGGAGGCTCGGCAGGCCAGGAAGTAACAGGTGGCACGAGACGTAGACTCTGGAACTGTCCAGAGAGGTCGGAAACCTGAGCGGCCAGGTTCTCCACGGCATGGCGAGCAGCGGACAATTCCTGCTCGTGTCTGCCGAGCATGGCTCCTTGGATCTCGACGGCAGTGTAACGAGCGTCTGAAGTCGCTGGGTCCATTCCTTGGTCGGTTCCTTCTGTCATGCAGGTGAAAGAGGACCCAAAAGCGACTTAACAGAAACAGAGTTTATTAAAGTCCAAAACGGAATAACAGAAATCCTCTAGACTTGTAGAGGGGAACAACTGGAGAAGCGACCACAGACTGCAGGTCGCTTCGGGTAGGCGCAGGCCGTAGTCGACTGAGACACCTGCTCACACGCAGCATCTGATGAAGGCACAAAACACGACAGGACAGGGTGATACACAATCACGGCAAAAACACGACTGGACAGGGCGAAACGCAATCACAGCATGGTGAATACAATACAAGGAACCGACGGCACAGGAACGGATCACAAAGGAATAAATAGGGACTCTAATCAGGGGAAAGGATCGGGAACAGGTGTGGGAAGACTAAATGATGATTAGGGGAATAGGAACAGCTGGGAGCAGGAACGGAACGATAGAGAGAAGAGAGAGCGAGAGAGTGAGAGAGGGAGGGGGAGAGAGAGGGATAGGAGGGAAAGAACCAAATAAGACCAGCAGAGGGAAACGAATAGCATGGGGAGCACAGGGACAAGACATGATAATAAATGACAAACATGACAGTTTCTCTATCCCCGTAATAGTTTCTCTGTCCCCATAATAGTTTCTCTATCCCCATAATAGTTTCTCTATCCCCATAATAGTTTCTCTATCCCCATAATAGTTTCTCTATCCCCATAATAGTTTCTCTATGCCCATAATAGTTTCTCTATGCCCATAATAGTTTCTCTATGCCCATAATAGTTTCTCTATCCCCATAATAGTTTCTCTATCCCCATAATAGTTTCTCTATCCCCATAATAGTTTCTCTATCCCCATAATAGTTTCTCTATGCCCATAATAGTTTCTCCATCCCCATAATAGTTTCTCTATCCCCATAATAGTTTCTCTGTCCCCATAATAGTTTCTCTATCCCCATAATAGTTTCTCTATCCCCATAATAGTTTCTCTATCCCCATAATAGTTTCTCTATCCCCATAATAGTTTCTCTATCCCCATAATAGTTTCTCTATCCCCATAATAGTTTCTCTATGCCCATAATAGTTTCTCTGTCCCCATAATAGTTTCTCTATCCCCATAATAGTTTCTCTATCCCCATAATAGTTTCTCTATCCCCGTAATAGTTTCTCTATGCCCATAATAGTTTCTCTATCCCCATAATAGTTTCTCTATGCCCATAATAGTTTATCTATCCCCATAATAGTTTCTCTATCCCCGTAATAGTTTCTCTGTCCCCATAATAGTTTCTCTATCCCCATAATAGTTTCTCTATCCCCATAATAGTTTCTCTATCCCCATAATAGTTTCTCTATCCCCATAATAGTTTCTCTATCCCCATAATAGTTTCTCTATGCCCATAATAGTTTCTCTATGCCCATAATAGTTTCTCTATGCCCATAATAGTTTCTCTATCCCCATAATAGTTGATCTATCCCCATAATAGTTTCTCTATCCCCATAATAGTTTCTCTATCCCCATAATAGTTTATCTATCCCCATAATAGTTTCTCTATCCCCATAATAGTTTCTCTATCCCCATAATAGTTTCTCTGTCCCCATAATAGTTTCTCTGTCCCCATAATAGTTTCTCTATCCCCATAATAGTTTCTCTGTCCCCATAATAGTTTCTCTATGCCCATAATAGTTTCTCTGTCCCCATAATAGTTTCTCTATGCCCATAATAGTTTCTCTGTCCCCATAATAGTTTCTCTATGCCCATAATAGTTTCTCTGTCCCCATAATAGTTTCTCTATCCCCATAATAGTTTCTCTGTCCCCTTAATAGTTTCTCTATCCCCATAATAGTTTCTCTGTCCCCATAATAGTTTCTCTATGCCCATAATAGTTTCTCTGTCCCCATAATAGTTTCTCTATCCCCATAATAGTTTCTCTATCCCCATAATAGTTTCTCTATCCCCATAATAGTTTATCTGTCCCCATAATAGTTTCTCTGTCCCCATAATAGTTTCTCTATCCCCATAATAGTTTCTCTATCCCCATAATAGTTTCTCTATCCCCATAATAGTTTCTCTATCCCCATAATAGTTTCTCTATCCCCATAATAGTTTCTCTGTCCCCATAATAGTTTCTCTATGCCCATAATAGTTTCTCTGTCCCCATAATAGTTTCTCTATGCCCATAATAGTTTCTCTGTCCCCATAATAGTTTCTCTATGCCCATAATAGTTTCTCTATCCCCATAATAGTTTCTCTATCCCCATAATAGTTTCTCTATCCCCATAATAGTTTCTCTATGCCCATAATAGTTTCTCCATCCCCATAATAGTTTCTCTATCCCCATAATAGTTTCTCTATGCCCATAATAGTTTCTCTATGCCCATAATAGTTTCTCTATGCCCATAATAGTTTCTCTATCCCCATAATAGTTTCTCTATCCCCATAATAGTTTCTCTATCCCCATAATAGTTTCTCTATCCCCATAATAGTTTCTCTATGCCCATAATAGTTTCTCCATCCCCATAATAGTTTCTCTATCCCCATAATAGTTTCTCTGTCCCCATAATAGTTTCTCTATCCCCATAATAGTTTCTCTATCCCCATAATAGTTTCTCTATCCCCATAATAGTTTCTCTATCCCCATAATAGTTTCTCTATCCCCATAATAGTTTCTCTATCCCCATAATAGTTTCTCTATGCCCATAATAGTTTCTCTGTCCCCATAATAGTTTCTCTATCCCCATAATAGTTTCTCTATCCCCATAATAGTTTCTCTATCCCCGTAATAGTTTCTCTATGCCCATAATAGTTTCTCTATCCCCATAATAGTTTCTCTATGCCCATAATAGTTTATCTATCCCCATAATAGTTTCTCTATCCCCGTAATAGTTTCTCTGTCCCCATAATAGTTTCTCTATCCCCATAATAGTTTCTCTATCCCCATAATAGTTTCTCTATCCCCATAATAGTTTCTCTATCCCCATAATAGTTTCTCTATCCCCATAATAGTTTCTCTATGCCCATAATAGTTTCTCTATGCCCATAATAGTTTCTCTATGCCCATAATAGTTTCTCTATCCCCATAATAGTTGATCTATCCCCATAATAGTTTCTCTATCCCCATAATAGTTTCTCTATCCCCATAATAGTTTATCTATCCCCATAATAGTTTCTCTATCCCCATAATAGTTTCTCTATCCCCATAATAGTTTCTCTGTCCCCATAATAGTTTCTCTGTCCCCATAATAGTTTCTCTATCCCCATAATAGTTTCTCTGTCCCCATAATAGTTTCTCTATGCCCATAATAGTTTCTCTGTCCCCATAATAGTTTCTCTATGCCCATAATAGTTTCTCTGTCCCCATAATAGTTTCTCTATGCCCATAATAGTTTCTCTGTCCCCATAATAGTTTCTCTATCCCCATAATAGTTTCTCTGTCCCCTTAATAGTTTCTCTATCCCCATAATAGTTTCTCTGTCCCCATAATAGTTTCTCTATGCCCATAATAGTTTCTCTGTCCCCATAATAGTTTCTCTATCCCCATAATAGTTTCTCTATCCCCATAATAGTTTCTCTATCCCCATAATAGTTTATCTGTCCCCATAATAGTTTCTCTATCCCCATAATAGTTTCTCTATCCCCATAATAGTTTCTCTATCCCCATAATAGTTTCTCTATCCCCATAATAGTTTCTCTATCCCCATAATAGTTTCTCTGTCCCCATAATAGTTTCTCTATGCCCATAATAGTTTCTCTGTCCCCATAATAGTTTCTCTATGCCCATAATAGTTTCTCTGTCCCCATAATAGTTTCTCTATGCCCATAATAGTTTCTCTATCCCCATAATAGTTTCTCTGTCCCCATAATAGTTTCTCTATCCCCATAATAGTTTCTCTATCCCCATAATAGTTTCTCTATCCCCATAATAGTTTCTCTGTCCCCATAATAGTTTCTCTATGCCCATAATAGTTTCTCTGTCCCCATAATAGTTTCTCTATGCCCATAATAGTTTCTCTGTCCCCATAATAGTTTCTCTATGCCCATAATAGTTTCTCTGTCCCCATAATAGTTTCTCTATCCCCATAATAGTTTCTCTGTCCCCTTAATAGTTTCTCTATCCCCATAATAGTTTCTCTGTCCCCATAATAGTTTCTCTATGCCCATAATAGTTTCTCTGTCCCCATAATAGTTTCTCTATGCCCATAATAGTTTCTCTGTCCCCATAATAGTTTCTCTATGCCCATAATAGTTTCTCTATCCCCATAATAGTTTCTCTGTCCCCATAATAGTTTCTCTATCCCCATAATAGTTTCTCTATCCCCATAATAGTTTCTCTATCCCCATAATAGTTTCTCTATCCCCATAATAGTTTCTCTATCCCCATAATAGTTTATCTATCCCCATAATAGTTTCTCTATCCCCATAATAGTTTCTCTATCCCCATAATAGTTTCTCTATCCCCATAATAGTTTCTCTATCCCCATAATAGTTTCTCTATGCCCATAATAGTTTCTCTATCCCCATAATAGTTTCTCTATCCCCATAATAGTTTCTCTATCCCCATAATAGTTTCTCTATCCCCATAATAGTTTCTCTATCCCCATAATAGTTTCTCTATGCCCATAATAGTTTCTCTATGCCCATAATAGTTTCTCTATGCCCATAATAGTTTCTCTATGCCCATAATAGTTTCTCTATGCCCATAATAGTTTCTCTATGCCCATAATAGTTTCTCTATGCCCATAATAGTTTCTCTATGCCCATAATAGTTTCTCTATCCCCATAATAGTTTCTCTATCCCCATAATAGTTTCTCTATCCCCATAATAGTTTCTCTATCCCCATAATAGTTTATCTATCCCCATAATAGTTTCTCTATCCCCATAATAGTTTCTCTATCCCCATAATAGTTTCTCTATCCCCATAATAGTTTCTCTATCCCCATAATAGTTTCTCTATCCCCATAATAGTTTCTCTATCCCCATAATAGTTTCTCTATCCCCATAATAGTTTCTCTATCCCCATAATAGTTTCTCTATCCCCATAATAGTTTATCTATCCCCATAATAGTTTCTCTATCCCCATAATAGTTTCTCTATCCCCATAATAGTTTCTCTATCCCCATAATAGTTTCTCTATCCCCATAATAGTTTCTCTATGCCCATAATAGTTTCTCTATCCCCATAATAGTTTCTCTATCCCCATAATAGTTTCTCTATCCCCATAATAGTTTCTCTATCCCCATAATAGTTTCTCTATCCCCATAATAGTTTCTCTATGCCCATAATAGTTTCTCTATGCCCATAATAGTTTCTCTATGCCCATAATAGTTTCTCTATGCCCATAATAGTTTCTCTATGCCCATAATAGTTTCTCTATGCCCATAATAGTTTCTCTATGCCCATAATAGTTTCTCTATGCCCATAATAGTTTCTCTATCCCCATAATAGTTGATCTATCCCCATAATAGTTTCTCTATCCCCATAATAGTTTCTCTATCCCCATAATAGTTTATCTATCCCCATAATAGTTTCTCTATCCCCATAATAGTTTCTCTATCCCCATAATAGTTTCTCTGTCCCCATAATAGTTTCTCTATGCCCATAATAGTTTCTCTATGCCCATAATAGTTTCTCTATGCCCATAATAGTTTCTCTATGCCCATAATAGTTTCTCTATGCCCATAATAGTTTCTCTATGCCCATAATAGTTTCTCTATGCCCATAATAGTTTCTCTATGCCCATAATAGTTTCTCTATGCCCATAATAGTTTCTCTATGCCCATAATAGTTTCTCTATGCCCATAATAGTTTCTCTATGCCCATAATAGTTTCTCTATCCCCATAATAGTTTCTCTATGCCCATAATAGTTTCTCTATGCCCATAATAGTTTCTCTGTCCCCATAATAGTTTCTCTATCCCCATAATAGTTTCTCTATGCCCATAATAGTTTCTCTATCCCCATAATAGTTTCTCCATCCCCATAATAGTTTCTCTATCCCCATAATAGTTTCTCTATCCCCATAATAGTTTCTCTATGCCCATAATAGTTTCTCTATGCCCATAATAGTTTCTCTATCCCCATCATAGTTTCTCTATGCCCATAATAGTTTCTCTATCCCCATCATAGTTTCTCTATCCCCATAATAGTTTCTCTATGCCCATAATAGTTTCTCTATCCCCATCATAGTTTCTCTATGCCCATAATAGTTTCTCTATCCCCATCATAGTTTCTCTATCCCCATAATAGTTTCTCTATCCCCATAATAGTTTCTCTATGCCCATAATAGTTTCTCTATCCCCATAATAGTTTCTCTATCCCCATCATAGTTTCTCTATGCCCATAATAGTTTCTCTATCCCCATAATAGTTTCTCTATCCCCATAATAGTTTCTCTATCCCCATAATAGTTTCTCTATGCCCATAATAGTTTCTCTGTGCCCATAATAGTTTCTCTATCCCCATAATAGTTTCTCTATGCCCATAATAGTTTCTCTATGCCCATAATAGTTTATCTATGCCCATAATAGTTTCTCTATCCCCATAATAGTTTCTCTATGCCCATAATAGTTTCTCTACGCCCATTTGGATTGAATTATTTGGGGTTTTATCACCTCAAAAAGTGTTTGTCGTCTTGTCAAGGCATGAGAGAAAAGACACTTGGTCAAGTCTGTTTGGGGTTCACGCAGTTCTCACGGAGGTAACAAAGTCTCTGCTGTCAACAGAGATCACAAACCGCACAGACAGAATACGTCAGGGATTAAATCATGTCTAGGGTCAGGTCGAGACACTCTACTTTAGGTCATGAAGATTTTTTAAAGGTTTTTGCTGCTTAACTTGGATCTAGTCTATATTTAGACAGTGGATCTGGGATCTACTCTATATTTAGTCTATATTTAGAATGTATATTTAGACAGACTAAATGCACTCTTTGGGTTGCTGTTCGTGGTCCTGAAATGCACTCTTGAACATAGGACTGAAATGCAGTCTTCTCCATGGTCCTTAAATACACTCTTGTGTATGGTGCTGAAATGCACTCTTGAACATAGGACTGAAATGCAGTCTTCTCCATGGTCCTTAAATACACTCTTGTGTATGGTGCTGAAATGCACTCTTGAACATAGGACTGAAATGCAGTCTTCTCCATGGTCCTTAAATACACTCTTGTGTATGGTGCTGAAATGCACTCTTGAACATAGGACTGAAATGCAGTCTTCTCCATGGTCCTTAAATACACTCTTGTGTATGGTGCTGAAATGCACTCTTGAACATAGGACTGAAATGCAGTCTTCTCCATGGTCCTTAAATACACTCTTGTGTATGGTGCTGAAATGCACTCTTGAACATAGGACTGAAATGCAGTCTTCTCCATGGTCCTTAAATACACTCTTGTGTATGGTGCTGAAATGCACTCTTGAACATAGGACTGAAATGCAGTCTTCTCCATGGTCCTTAAATACACTCTTGTGTATGGTGCTGAAATGCACTCTTGAACATAGGACTGAAATGCAGTCTTCTCCATGGTCCTTAAATACACTCTTGTGTATGGTGCTGAAATGCACTCTTGAACATAGGACTGAAATGCAGTCTTCTCCATGGTCCTTAAAATACACTCTTGTGTAAATACACTCTTGAACATAGGACTGAAATGCAGTCTTCTCCATGCTGTGTAAATGCACTCTTGAACATAGGACTGAAATGCAGTCTTCTCCATGGTCCTTAAATACACTCTTGTGTATGGTGCTGAAATGCACTCTTGAACATAGGACTGAAATGCAGTCTTCTCCATGGTCCTTAAATACACTCTTGTGTATGGTGCTGAAATGCACTCTTGAACATAGGACTGAAATGCAGTCTTCTCCATGGTCCTTAAATACACTCTTGTGTATGGTGCTGAAATGCACTCTTGAACATAGGACTGAAATGCAGTCTTCTCCATGGTCCTTAAATACACTCTTGTGTATGGTGCTGAAATGCACTCTTGAACATAGGACTGAAATGCAGTCTTCTCCATGGTCCTTAAATACACTCTTGTGTATGGTGCTGAAATGCACTTTGAACATAGGATGGTGCTGAAATGCAGTCTTCTTCTCCATGGTCCTTAAATACACTCTTGTGTATGGTGCTGAAATGCACTCTTGAACATAGGACTGAAATGCAGTCTTCTCCATGGTCCTTAAATACACTCTTGTGTATGGTGCTGAAATGCACTCTTGAACATAGGACTGAAATGCAGTCTTCTCCATGGTCCTTAAATACACTCTTGTGTATGGTGCTGAAATGCACTCTTGAACATAGGACTGAAATGCAGTCTTCTCCATGGTCCTTAAATACACTCTTGTGTATGGTGCTGAAATGCACTCTTGAACATAGGACTGAAATGCAGTCTTCTCCATGGTCCTTAAATACACTCTTGTGTATGGTGCTGAAATGCACTCTTGAACATAGGACTGAAATGCAGTCTTCTCCATGGTCCTTAAATACACTCTTGTGTATGGTGCTGAAATGCACTCTTGAACATAGGACTGAAATGCAGTCTTCTCCATGGTCCTTAAATACACTCTTGTGTATGGTGCTGAAATGCACTCTTGAACATAGGACTGAAATGCAGTCTTCTCCATGGTCCTTAAATACACTCTTGTGTATGGTGCTGAAATGCACTCTTGAACATAGGACTGAAATGCAGTCTTCTCCATGGTCCTTAAATACACTCTTGTGTATGGTGCTGAAATGCACTCTTGAACATAGGACTGAAATGCAGTCTTCTCCATGGTCCTAAATACACTCTTGTGTATGGTGCTGAAATGCACTCTTGAACATAGGACTGAAATGCAGTCTTCTCCATGGTCCTTAAATACACTCTTGTGTATGGTGCTGAAATGCACTCTTGAACATAGGACTGAAATGCAGTCTTCTCCATGGTCCTTAAATACACTCTTGTGTATGGTGCTGAAATGCACTCTTGAACATAGGACTGAAATGCAGTCTTCTCCATGGTCCTTAAATACACTCTTGTGTATGGTGCTGAAATGCACTCTTGAACATAGGACTGAAATGCAGTCTTCTCCATGGTCCTTAAATACACTCTTGTGTATGGTGCTGAAATGCACTCTTGAACATAGGACTGAAATGCAGTCTTCTCCATGGTCCTTAAATACACTCTTGTGTATGGTGCTGAAATGCACTCTTGAACATAGGACTGAAATGCAGTCTTCTCCATGGTCCTTAAATACACTCTTGTGTATGGTGCTGAAATGCACTCTTGAACATAGGACTGAAATGCAGTCTTCTCCATGGTCCTTAAATACACTCTTGTGTATGGTGCTGAAATGCACTCTTGAACATAGGACTGAAATGCAGTCTTCTCCATGGTCCTTAAATACACTCTTGTGTATGGTGCTGAAATGCTCTCTTGAACATAGGACTGAAATGCAGTCTTCTCCATGGTCCTTAAATACACTCTTGTGTATGGTGCTGAAATGCA
>NW_025745515.1:5000-18968 GCF_021184085.1 Oncorhynchus gorbuscha | reverse complement strand
TTCTTTCCTCTTTCTATCCCTCTCTCTCCCCTCCTCTCTCACTCTCTCGTTCTCTCTATCGTCCGTTCCTGCTCCCAGCTGTTCCTATTCCCCTAATCAATCATTTAGTCTTCCCACACCTGTTCCCGATCCTTTCCCTGATTAGAGTCCCTATTTCTTCCTTTGTGTTCCGTTCCTGTCCTGTCGGTTCCTTGTCTAGAATTCACCGTGCTGTGTTTGTGTATCGCCCTGTCGTGTCGTGTTTTCCTCAGATGCTGCGTGGTGAGCAGGTGTCTGAGTCTGTCTGGTTCAAGTGCCTTCCCGAGGCAACCTGCTGTTCACCTGCTGTTCAAGATCGAGTCTCCAGTTTGTCCTCGTCATTTCGAGTGAAAGTTGTGTTTTTTGTTTGTATTTACTTTACTGGATTAAAGACTCTGTTTTCGCTAAGTCGCTTTTTTGGGTCCTCTTTCACCTGCATGACAGAAGGAACCGACCAAGGAATGGACCCAGCGACTTCAGACGCTCGTTACACTGCCGTCGAGATCCAAGGAGCCATGCTCGGCAGACACGAGCAGGAATTGTCTGCTGCTCGCCATGCCGTGGAGAACCTGGCCGCTCAGGTTTCCGACCTCTCTGACAGTTCCAGAGTCTACGTCTCGTGCCACCTGTTACTTCCTGGCCTGCCGAGCCTCCAGAACCTAGGGTTAATAACCCACCTTGCTACTCCGGGCAGCCCACTGAGTGCCGCTCCTTTCTCACGCAGTGTGAGATTGTGTTCTCTCTCCAACCCAACACATACTCTAGAGAGAGAGCTCGGGTTGCTTACGTCATTTCACTCCTTACTGGCCGGGCTCGAGAATGGGGCACAGCTATCTGGGAGGCAAGGGCTGATTGCTCTAACAAGTTCCAGAACTTTAAAGAGGAGATGATTCGGGTTTTTGACCGTTCAGTTTTTGGTAGGGAGGCTTCTAGGGCCCTGGCTTCCTTATGCCAAGGTGAACGGTCCATAACGGATTATTCTATTGAGTTTCGCACTCTTGCTGCCTCTAGTGAGTGGAACGAGCCGGCGCTGCTCGCTCGTTTTCTGGAGGGACTCCACGCAGTGGTTAAGGATGAGATTCTCTCCCGGGAGGTTCCTTCAGATGTGGACTTTGATTGCTCTCGCCATCCGCATAGAACGACGGGTAGATCTTCGTCACCGGGCTCGTGGAAGAGAGCTCGCATCAACGGTGTTTCCCTGCTCCGCATCGCAACCATCTCCCTCCTCTGGCTCAGAGTCTGAGCCCATGCAGCTGGGAGGGATTCGCATCTCGACTAAGGAGAGGGAACGGAGGATCACCAACCGCCTGTGCCTCTATTATGGAGTTGCTGGACATTTTGTTAATTCATGTCCAGTAAAGCCAGAGCTCATCTGTAAGCGGAGGGCTACAGGTGAGCGCAACTACTCAAGTCTCTCCATCAAATCCTGTACTATTTGTCGGTCCATCTACGCTGGACCGGTTCGGGTGCTACATGTAGTGCCTTGATAGACTCTGGGGCTGAGGGTTGTTTCATGGACGAAGCATGGGTTCGGAAACATGACATTCCTTTCAGAGAGTTAGAGAAGCCTACGCCCATGTTCGCCTTAGATGGTAGTCATCTTCCCAGTATCAGATTTGAGACACTACCTTTAACCCTCACAGTATCTGGTAACCACAGTGAGACTATTTCTTTTTTGATTTTTCGTTCACCGTTTACACCTGTTGTTTTGGGTCATCCCTGGCTAGTATGTCATAATCCTTCTATTAATTGGTCTAGTAATTCTATCCTATCCTGGAACGTTTCTTGTCATGTGAAGTGTTTAATGTCTGCCATCCTCCCGTTTCTTCTGTCCCTACTTCTCAGGAGGAACCTGGCGATTTGACAGGAGTGCCGGAGGAATATCATGATCTGCGCACGGTCTTCAGTCGGTCCCGAGCCAACTCCCTTCCTCCTCACCGGTCGTATGATTGTAGTATTGATCTCCTTCCGGGGACCACTCCTCCTCGGGGTAGACTATACTCTCTGTCGGCTCCCGAACGTAAGGCTCTCGAGGATTATTTGTCTGTGTCTCTTGACGCCGGTACCATAGTGCCTTCTTCCCTCCGGCCGGGGCGGGGTTCTTTTTTGTTAAGAAGAAGGACGGTACTCTGCGCCCTGCGTGGATTATCGAGGGCTGAATGACATAACGGTTAAGAATCGTTATCCGCTTCCCCTTATGTCATCAGCCTTCGAGATTCTGCAGGGAGCCAGGTGCTTTACTAAGTTGGACCTTCGTAACGCTTACCATCTCGTGCGCATCAGAGAGGGGGACGAGTGGAAAACGGCGTTTAACACTCCGTTAGGGCATTTTGAGTACCGGGTTCTGCCGCTTGGTCTCGCCAATGCGCCAGCTGTTTTTCAGGCATTAGTTAATGATGTTCTGAGAGACATGCTGAACATCTTTGTTTTTGTCTATCTTGACGATATCCTGATTTTTTCTCCGTCACTCGAGATTCATGTTCAGCACGTTCGACGTGTTCTACAGCGCCTTTTAGAGAATTGTCTCTACGTAAAGTCTGAGAAGTGCTCTTTTCATGTCTCCTCCGTTACTTTTCTCGGTTCCGTTATTTCCGCTGAAGGCATTCAGATGGATTCCGCTAAGGTCCAAGCTGTCAGTGATTGGCCCGCTCCAAGGTCACGTGTCGAGTTGCAGCGCTTTTTAGGTTTCGCTAATTTCTATCGGCGTTTCATTCGTAATTTCGGGTCAAGTTGCTGCCCCTCTCACAGCTCTTACTTCTGTCAAGACGTGTTTTAAGTGGTCCGGTTCCGCCCAGGGAGCTTTTGATCTTCTAAAAGAACGCTTTACGTCCGCTCCTATCCTCGTTACTCCTGACGTCACTAGACAATTCATTGTCGAGGTTGACGCTTCAGAGGTAGGCGTGGGAGCCATTCTATCCCAGCGCTTCCAGTCTGACGATAAGGTTCATCCTTGCGCTTATTTTTCTCATCGCCTGTCGCCATCTGAGCGCAACTATGATGTGGGTAACCGTGAACTGCTCGCCATCCGCTTAGCCCTAGGCGAATGGCGACAGTGGTTGGAGGGGGCGACCGTTCCTTTGTCGCTTGGACAGACCATAAGAACCTTGAGTACATCCGTTCTGCCAAACGACTTAATGCCCGTCAAGCTCGTTGGGCGTTGTTTTTCGCTCGTTTCGAGTTTGTGATTTCTTACCGTCCGGGTAGCAAGAACACCAAGCCTGATGCCTTATCCCGTCTGTTTAGTTCTTCTGTGGCTTCTACTGATCCCGAGGGGATTCTTCCTTATGGGCGTGTTGTCGGGTTAACAGTCTGGGGAATTGAAAGACAGGTTAAGCAAGCACTCACGCACACTGCGTCGCCGCGCGCTTGTCCTAGTAACCTCCTTTTCGTTCCTGTTTCCACTGTCTGGCTGTTCTTCAGTGGGCTCACTCTGCCAAGTTAGCTGGTCATCCCGGTGTTCGAGGCACTCTTGCGTCTATTCGCCAGCGCTTTGGTGGCCGACTCAGGAGCGTGACACGCGCCGTTTCGTGGCTGCTTGTTCGGACTGCGCGCAGACTAAGTCGGGTAACTCTCCTCCTGCCGGTCGTCTCAGACCGCTCCCCATTCCTTCTCGACCATGGTCTCACATCGCCCTAGACTTCATTACCGGTCTGCCTTTGTCTGCGGGGAAGACTGTGATTCTTACGGTTGTCGATAGGTTCTCTAAGGCGGCACATTTCATTCCTCGCTAAACTTCCTTCCGCTAAGGAGACGGCACAAATCATTATCGAGAATGTATTCAGAATTCATGGCCTCCCGTTAGACGCCGTTTCAGACAGAGGCCCGCAATTCACGTCACAGTTTTGGAGGGAGTTCTGTCGCTTGATTGGTGCGTCCGTCAGTCTCTCTTCCGGGTTTCATCCCCAGTCTAACGGTCAAGCAGAGAGGGCCAATCAGACGATTGGTCGCATACTACGCAGCCTTTCTTTCAGAAACCCTGCGTCTTGGGCAGAACAGCTCCCCTGCAGAATACGCCACAATTCGCTTCCTTCGTCTGCTACCGGGTTATCTCCGTTTCAGAGTAGTCTGGGTTACCAGCCTCCTCTGTTCTCATCCCAGCTTGCCGAGTCCAGCGTTCCCTCCGCCTCAAGCGCTTGTCCAACGTTGTGAGCGCACCTGGAGGAGGGTGAGGTCTGCACTTTGCCGTTACAGGGCACAGACTGTGAGAGCCGCCAATAAACGCAGGATTAAGAGTCCAAGGTATTGTTGCGGCCAGAGAGTGTGGCTTTCCACTCGCAACCTTCCTCTTACGACAGCTTCCTCGTAAGTTGACTCCGCGGTTCATTGGTCCGTTCCGTGTCTCCCAGGTCGTCAATCCTGTCGCTGTGCGACTGCTTCTTCCGCGACATCTTCGTCGCGTCCATCCTGTCTTCCATGTCTCCTGTGTCAAGCCCTTTCTTCGCACCCCCGCTCGCCTTCCCTCCCCCCCCGTCCTTGTCGAGAGCGCACCTATTTACAAGGTACATAAGATCATGGACATGCGTTCTCGGGACGGGGTCACCAATACTTAGTGGATTGGGAGGGTTACGGTCCTGAGGAGAGGAGTTGGGTTCCGTCTCGGGACGTGCTGGACCGTTCACTCATTGATGATTTCCTCCGTTGCCGCCAGGATTCTCTCGAGTGCGCCAGGAGGCGCTCGGTGAGTGGGGGGTACTGTCATGTTTTGTCATTTATTATCTTGTCTTGTCCCTGTGCTTCCCATTCTATTCGTTTCCCTCTGCTGGTCTTATTAGGTTCTTTCCTCTTTCTATCCCTCTCTCTCCCCTCCTCTCTCACTCTCTCGCTCTCTCTTCTCTCTATCGTTCCGTTCCTGCTCCCAGCTGTTCCTATTCCCTAATCAATCATTTAGTCTTCCCACACCTGTTCCCGATCCTTTCCCTGATTAGAGTCCCTATTTCTTCCTTTGTGTTCGTTCCTGTCCTGTCGGTTCCTTGTCTAGAATTCACCGTGCTGTGTTTGTGTATCGCCCCTGTCGTGTCGTGTTTTCCTCAGATGCTGCGTGGTGAGCAGGTGTCTGAGTCTGTCTGGTTCAAGTGCCTTCCCGAGGCAACCTGCTGTCACCTGCTGTTCAAGATCGAGTCTCCAGTTTGTCCTCGTCATTTCGAGTGAAAGTTGTGTTTTTGTTTGTATTTACTTTACTGGTTTCTTAGAAGTCGCTGGGTACCTCATGACATCAGAGTGATTATCTTTAATTTACCGAGGTTAGCTAGCCAGCTATTTGTCGTCCTTAACGTAGGTGACTCTGCTAGCCAACAGCTAGCCAACGCTAGCCAACGTCTTCTGTATAGAACTCAACTACCCGGTCGCATTCACAGGTAGTATCACATTTTCACTTCACTTCATTTTCATTACAGTACAACGGTTTGATTTGTTTGATCGTAGCTAGCTACTTAGCTAGCTACATAGCCGTCTTTGTATCAAAGATAATTGTGTAGTCTAGGCGATTTTCTAGGTTCGCTAGCCATCTATTGTCGTTCTTTTAACGCAACGTAACGTAAACAACACTGCTAGCTAGCCTGCTAGCCCCCGAATAGCAACACTGCAGAAACTATTACACTCAACGGAACGACTTGATTAGTGTAGTGTCAACAACGCACCCACTGCCAGCTGGCCTACTTCAGCAGTACTGTATCATTTTAATCATTTTAGTCAATAAGATTCTTGCTACGTAGCTTAACTTTCTGAACATTCGAGACGTGTAGTCCACTTGTCATTCCAATCTCCTTTGCATTAGCGTAGGGCCTCTTCTGTAGCCTGTCAACTATGTGTCTGTTTATCCCTGTTCTCTCCTCTCTGCACAGACCATACAAACGCTCCTCACCGCATGGCCGCAGCCACCCTACTCTGGTGGTCCCAGCTGCACGACCCACGTGGAGTTCCAGGTCTCCGGTAGCCTCTGGAACTGCCAATCTGCGGTCAACAAGGCAGAGTTCATCTCAGCCTATGCCTCCCTCCAGTCCTCGACTTCTTGGCACTGACGGAAACATGGATCACCACAGACAACACTGCTACTCCTACTGCTCTCTCTTCGTCCGCCCACGTGTTCTCGCACACCCGAGAGCGTCTGGTCAGCGGGGTGGTGGCACCGGGATCCTCATCTCCCCAAGTGGTCATTCTCTCTTTCTCCCTTACCCATCTGTCTATCGCCTCCTTTGAATTCCATGCTGTCACAGTTACTAGCCCTTTCAAGCTTAACATCCTTATCATTTATCGCCCTCCAGGTTCCTCGGAGAGTTCATCAATGAGCTTGATGCCTTGATAAGCTCCTTTCCTGAGGACGGCTCACCTCTCACAGTTCTGGGCGACTTTAACCTCCCCACGTCTACCTTTGACTCTTTCCTCTCTGCCTCCTTCTTTCCACTCCTCTCCTCTTTGACCTCACCCTCTCACCTTCCCCCTACTCACAAGGCAGGCAATACGCTCGACCTCATCTTTACTAGATGCTGTTCTTCCACTAACCTCATTGCAACTCCTCCAAGTCTCCGACCACTGCCTTGTATCCTTTTCCTCTCGCTCTCATCCAACACCTCCCACACTGCCCCTACTCGGATGGTATCGCGCCGTCCCAACCTTCGCTCTCTCTCCCCCGCTACTCTCTCCTCTTCCATCCTATCATCTCTTCCCTCCGCCTCAAACCTTCTCCCACCTATCTCCTGATTCTGCCTCCTCAACCCTCCTCTCCTCCCTCTCTGCATCCCTTGACTCTCTATGTCCCTATCCTCCAGGCCGGCTCGGTCCTCCTCCCGCTCCGTGGCTCGATGACTCATTGCGAGCTCACAGAACAGGGCTCCGGGCAGCCGAGCGGAATGGAGGAAAACTCGCCTCCCTGCGGACCTGGCATCCTTTCACTCCCTCCTCTCTACATTTTCCTCCTCTGTCTCTGCTGCTAAAGCCACTTTCTACCACGCTAAATTCCAAGCATCTGCCTCTAACCCTAGGAAGCTCTTTGCCACCTTCTCCTCCTCCTGAATCCTCCGCCCCTCCCCCTCCTCCTCTCTGCAGATGACTTCGTCAACCATTTTGAAAAGAAGGTCGACGACATCCGATCCTCGTTTGCTAAGTCAAACGACACCGCTGGTTCTGCTCACACTGCCCTACCCTGTGCTCTGACCTCTTCTCCCCTCTCTCCAGATGAAATCTCGCGTTTTGTGACGGCCGTCGCCCAACAACCTGCCCGCTTGACCCTATCCCCTCCTCTCTTCTCCAGACCATTTCCGGAGACCTTCCTCCTCACCTCGCCATCAACTCATCCCTGACCGCTGGCTACGTCCCTTCCGTCTTCAAGAGAGCGAGAGTTGCACCCCTTCTGAAAAAACCTACACTCGATCCCTCCGATGTCAACAATTACAGACCAGTATCCCTTCTTTTTTTTCTCCAAAACTCTTGAACGTGCCGTCCTTCGCCAGCTCTCCCGCTATCTCTCTCTGAATGACCTTCTTGATCCAAATCAGTCAGGTTTCAAGACTAGTCATTCAACTGAGACTGCTCTCCTCTGTATCACGGAGGCGCTCCGCACTGCTAAAGCTAACTCTCTCCTCTGCTCTCATCCTTCTAGATCTATCGGCTGCCTTCGATACTGTGAACCATCAGATCCTCCTTCCACCCTCTCCGAGTTGGGTATCTCTCGGCGCGGCCCACGCTTGATTGCGTCCTACCTGACAGGTCGCTCCTACCAGGTGGCGTGGCGAGAATCTGTCTCCTCACCACGCGCTCTCACCACTGGTGTCCCCAGGGCTCTGTTCTTGGCCCTCTCCTATTCTCGCTATACACCAAATCACTTGGCTCTGTCATAACCTCACATGGTCTCTCTTATCATTGCTATGCAGACGACACAATTAATCTTCTCCTTTCCCCTTCTGATGACCAGGTGGCGACCGATTCTGCATGTCTGGCAGATATATCAGTGTGGATGACGGATCACCACCTCAAGCTGAACCTCGGCAAGACGGAGCTGCTCTTCCTCCCGGGAAGGACTGCCCGCTCCATGATCTCGCTTATCACGGGTTGACAACTCCATTGTGTCCTCCTCCCAGAGCGCCAAGAACCTTGGCGTGATCCTGGACATCACCCTGTCGTTCTCAACCAACATCAAGGCGGTGGCCCGTTCCTGTAGGTTCATGCTCTACAACATCCGCAGAGTACGACCCTGCTCACACAGGAAGCGGCGCAGGTCCTAATCCAGGCACTTGTCATCTCCCGTCTGGATTACTGCAACTCGCTGTTGGCTGGGCTCTCTGCCTGTGCCATTAAACCCTTCAACTCATCCAGAACGCCGCAGCCCGTCTGGTGTTCAACCTTCCTGTTCTCTCACGCCACCCCGCTCCTCCGTTCTCCACTGGCTTCCAGTTGAAGCCGCATCCGCAAAGACCATGGTGCTTGCCTACGGAGCTGTGAGGGGAAGGGCCTCCAGGCTCTGACTCAGTCCTACACCCAAACAAGGGCACTGCGTTCATCCACCTCTGGCCTGCTCGCCTCCCTACCACTGAGGAAGTACAGCTCCCGCCTCAGCCCAGTCAAAACTGCTCGCTGCCCTGCCCCCAATGGTGGAACAAACTCCTCACGACGCCAGGACAGCGGAGTCAATCACCACCTTCCGGAGACACCTGAAACCCCACCTCTTTAAGGAATACCTAGGATAGAGCAGAATCCCTCTCACCCCCTTAAGTTTTAGATGCACTATTGTTATGACTGTCCCACTGGATGTCATAAGGTGAATGCACCACTTGTAAGTCGCTCTGATAAGAGCGTCTGCTAAATGACTTAAATGTAAATGTAAATGTAGGAGGGAGAAGGGTGATAGGATAGGGGAGAGAGGCAGCATTAGGAGTCAGAGGAGAAGGGTGATAGGATAGGGGAGGAGAGGCAGCATTAGGAGTCAGGGAGGAGAAGGGTGATAGGGATAGGGGAGAGAGGCAGCATCAGAGTTAGAAGGGTGATAGGATAGGGGGAGGAGAGGCAGCATCAGGAGTCAGGATGGATAAGGGTGATAGGATAGGGGAGGAGAGGCAGCATCAGGAGTTAGGAGGGAGGAGGGTGATAGGATAGGTTAGGAGAGGGCATCAGGAGTCAGGAGGGTGATAGGATAGGGGGAGGAGAGGCAGCATCAGGAGTTAGGAGGGTGATAGGATAGGGGGAGGGAGAGGCAGCATCAGGAGTCAGGAGGGTGATAGGATAGGGAGAGGGAGAGGCATCAGGAGTCAGGAGGGTGATAGGGATAGGGGAGGAGAGGCAGCATCAGGAGTTAGGAGGGTGATAGGATAGGGAGGAGAGGCAGCATCAGGAGTTAGGAGGGTGATAGGATAGGGAGAGAGGCAGCATCAGAGTCAGGAGGGTGATAGGATAGGGGAGGAGAGGCAGCATCAGGAGTTAGGAGGGAGAGGATAGGGAGAGAGGCAGCATCAGGAGTCAGTAGGTGATAGGATAGGGGAGGAGAGGCAGCATCAGGAGTTAGAGGGTGATAGGATAGGGAGGAGAGGCAGCATCAGGAGTTAGGAGGGTGATAGGATAGGGGAGGAGAGGCAGATCAGGAGTCAGGAGGGTGATAGGATAGGGAGGAGAGGCATCAGGAGTTAGGAGGGTGAGAGGATAGGGGAGAGAGGCAGCATCAGGAGTCAGTAGGGTGATAGATAGGGGAGGAGAGGCATCAGGAGTTAGGGAGGGAGAAGGGTGACAGGGATAGGGGAGGAGAGGCATCAGGAGTCAGGAGGGAGGAGGGTGATAGGATAAGGGAGGAGAGGCAGCATCAAGAGTCAGGAGGGAGGAGGGTGATAGGATAGGGGAGGAGAGGTAGAATCAGGAGTCAGAGGGAGAAGGGTGATAGGATAGGGAGGAGAGGCAGCATCAGGAGTCAGGAGGGTGATAGGATAGGGAGGAGAGGCAGCATCAGGAGTCAGAGGGTGATAGGATAGGGAGGAGAGGCAGCATCAGGAGTTAGGAGGAGAAGGGTGATAGGATAGGGGAGGAGAGGCAGCATCAGGAGTTAGGAGGGAGAAGGGTGATAGGATAGAGGAGAGGTAGCATCAGGAGTCAGGAGGGAGAAGGGTGATAGGATAGGGGAGGAGAGGAGAGGTAGAATCAGGAGACAGAAGGATCTAAACAGAAGGGACAGCTGATAGACATAGTGTGAGTGGGAGTAGTGGGAGAGAGAGAGAGAGAGAGAGAGAGAGAGAGAGAGAGAGAGAGAGAGAGAGAGAGAGAGAGAGAGAGAGAGAGAGAGAGAGAGATTACGATGGCGCATAACCATCTAGATAGAGGCTGAGTGGGTATAGTTGGAGAGAGGGAGACAGGAAAGGAAATTAAGTAGTAATCTGGAGGGGCGTTAAAGATGAGGTCAAGCGTATTGCCTTGTGATTGGAAGGGGATCAAAAAGGGTTAAATAAAAGAGGCAAAGAGCTGGAAAGAAATGACTTGAAGGCAGACACCGGGAAGTTGAAGTCGCCTATTATGAGCTTATCAACGGGTCAATGTCATTGAGGAACTCTAAGGGCACCTGGTGGACGATAAATGACAACAATGTTAAACTTGAGTGGGCAAGTGACAGCATAGAATTCATATGAGCAGATGGACAGGTGAGAGAGGGAGAAAAGAGAACATCTCCACTTAGGAGACATGAGTAGCCCTGTGTCACCACCTCAATGACCAGATGCTCTTGGACTATGAGAGAACAAGTAGTCTGGTTAAGAGTGAGCAGCAGTGTTCTCTGGGGTGATCCATGTCTCCGTCAGGGCCAAAAAGTCAAGGGACTGAAGGGCAGCAGAGGTTGAGATGAACACAGAGTACTTGACCGCAGATCTGCAGTTCCAAACGCCGCCGGAGACCCAGAATTCCACATGTGTTGTGCTCGCAGGGGACACCAAATTAGAAGGGTTGCAGCCACGGTGCGGGGAAGCGTCTGTAAAGCAGGGAGAGGAGCGAACAGGTACAGAAAACACACTTCGTTCACAGAGCTACAAAAGGGCAAAATGAGAGGAGAAAATAGCTAGGTAAGATGCTAAAGTGAGAGAGTGGTGTGGAGTCTTCCTCTGTTTCCTTCATCGAATAACTTGGCAGAACCGTCTTCAGTCATGAGAAAACAGGGCAGACTGGAGTACTGACACTAATTGTGAATTGCCTAGCAGAGGTGAATAGCCCACCACCCGGTACTAATTGCCTAGCAGAGGTGAATAGCCCACCACCCGGTACTAATTGTCTAGCAGAGGTGAATATCCCACCACCCGGTACTAATTGTCTAGCAGAGGTGAATAGCCCACCACCCGGTACTAATTGCCTAGCAGAGGTGAATAGCCCACCACCCGGTACTAATTGTCTAGCAGAAGTGAATATCCCACCACCCGGTACTAATTGTCTAGCAGAGGTGAATAGCCCACCACCCGGTACTAATTGCCTAGCAGAGGTGAATAGCCCACCACCCGGTACTAATTGTCTAGCAGAGGTGAATAGCCCACCACCCGGTACTAATTGCCTAGCAGAGGTGAATAGCCCACCACCCGGTACTAATTGCCTACAGAGGTGAATAGCCCACCACCCGGTACTAATTGCCTAGTAGAGGTGAATAGCCCACCACCCGGTACTAATTGCATAGCAGAGGTGAATAGCCCACCACCCGGTACGAATTGCCTAGTAGAGGTGAATAGCCCACCACCCGGTACGAATTGCCTAGTAGAGGTGAATAGCCCACCACCCGGTACGAATTGCCTAGTAGAGGTGAAAAGCTACCACCCGGTACTAATTGCCTAGCAGAGGTGAATAGCCCACCACCCGGTACGAATTGCCTAGTAGAGGTGAATAGCCCACCACCCGGTACTAATTGCCTAGTAGAGGTGAATAGCCCACCACCCTATTCATGCTATTCATTTTGGCTTTTTAAAACAAAGAATGTATATTAATTATGAAATTGTGAAAAAGATGAATAGCATTGCAACCATGAGGCCACTAGAGGGTGGTTTGATCATTGGACTGCAGGAAATGGATACAGTAGATGACCCTAGCTAGAAAAAAACAGACTAAAACAAACTGTACTATCCCTCCTGGAGATATCAGAAGTCCTCTAGCTATAGATTGAAGCAGGTGTGAAGTCATTTGTGTGACGTAATTGGTAGCTTGGTAAACTATATTTTCAGAGTAGATCCAAAACACTGGAAAGAGAGCAGATAAAGCTCAACAACTACGGTAAGTACGGTAACGGGAGTAAAGAGGCGAGAATTGTGGAATAGAGGCAGGAGAATTATAGGAGGATACACAGCAGTAACAAAAGGTGTGAGGAAGAGAGATGATGCACACACACACACACACACACACACACACACACACACACACACACACACACACACACACACACACACACACACACACACACACACACACACACACACACACACACACACATGACAGTTCACACACACACACTGACAGTTCACACACACACACACTGACAGTTCACACACACACACACACACACACACACACACACACACACACACACACACACACACACACACACACACACACACACACACACTCACCCCCACACCCCACACACACACACACTGACAGTTCACACACACACACACACACACACACACACACACACACACACACACACACACACACACGCACACACACACACACACACGCACACACGCACAC
Source organism: Oncorhynchus gorbuscha (assembly GCF_021184085.1). Lineage (NCBI taxonomy): Eukaryota > Metazoa > Chordata > Actinopteri > Salmoniformes > Salmonidae > Oncorhynchus > Oncorhynchus gorbuscha. The sequence continues at coordinate 6,266 of NW_025745515.1, read as the reverse complement.
ACACACACTGACAGTTCACACACACACTGACAGTTCACACACACACACACACTGACAGTTCACACACACACACACACACACTGATAGTTCACACACACACTGACAGTTCACACACACACTGACAGTTCACACACACACACTGACAGTTCACACACACCACACACCACACACACACACACACACACACACACACACACACCACACACACACACACACACACACACACACACACCACTGACAGTTCACACACACACCCACACTCACCCCTCCACCCCCCACACACACACTGACAGTTCACACACACACACACACACACACACACACACACACACACACACACACACACACACACACACACACACACACACACACACACACACACACACACACACTGACAGTTCACACACACACTGACAGTTCACACACACACTGACAGTTCCACACACACACACACTGACAGTTCACACACACACACACACTGATAGTTCACACACACTGACAGTTCACACACACTGACAGTTCACACACACAACTGACAGTTCACACACACACACACACACACACACACACACACACACACCACACACACACACACACACACACACACACACACACACACACACACACACTGACAGTTCACACACACACACCCACACTCACCCCTCCACCCACACACACACACACTGACAGTTCACACACACACACACACACACACACACACACACACACACACACACACACACACACACACACACACACACACACACACACTGACAGTTCACACACACACTGACAGTTCACACACACACACACACACACACACACACACACACACACACACACACACACACACACACACACACACACACACACACACACACTGACAGTTCACACACACACACACACACACACACACACACACACACACACACACACACACACACACACACACACACACCCCCACACACACACACACTGACAGTTCACACACACACACACACACACACACACGCACACACACACACACGCACACAATCACACACACACACTGACAGTTCACACACACACTGACAGTTCACACACACACACACACTGACAGTTCACACACACACACACACACTGATAGTTCACACACACACTGACAGTTCACACACACACTGACAGTTCACACACACACACTGACAGTTCACACACACACACACACACACACACACACACACACACACACACACACACACACACACACACACACACACACACACACAC